>NC_084616.1:43637514-43720014 GCF_033978795.1 Nerophis ophidion | reverse complement strand
AAATCACAAGACTACTTCATTTCTACAGATCTGTTTCATGAGGGGTTCCCTCAATCATCAGGAGGGAACCCCTCATGAAACAGATCTGTAGAGATGAAGTAGTCTTGTGATTTTTTCCCACACCTACATATATATATATATATATATATATATATATATATGTATATATATATATATATATATATATATATATATATATATATATATATATATATATATATATATCCATCCATCCAGCCATTTTCTACCGCTTATTCCCTCTGGGGTCGCGGGGGGTGCTGGTGCCTATCTCAGCTACAATCGGGCGGAAGACGGTGTACACCCTGGACAAGTCGCCACCTCATCGCAGGGCCAACACAGATAGACAGACAACATTCACACTCACATTCACACACTGAGGCCAATTTAATGTTGCCAATCAACCTATCCACAGGTGCATGTCTTTGGAAGTGGGAGGAAGCCGGAGTACTCGGAGGGAACCCACGCATTCACGGGGAGGACATGCAAACTCCACACAGAAAGATCCCGAGCCCGGGATTGAACCCTGACTACTCAGGACCTTCGTATTGTGAGGCAGACGCACTAGCCCCTCTTCCACCGTGAAGCCCATATATATATGTATACATATATATATATATATATATATATATATATATATATATATATATATATATATATATATATATATATATATATGAAATACTTGACCCTTAACCACGTCTCCAACCATGCCCCGCCTCCAAACAAGCCCTCCAGCCCCTGCCCCCCACTCTCTGCAATCGGAGGTCTCATGTCCTTTGTGTTCTTTGATGTTTGATGTTTCCCACTTACATGTGTGCTATGGCTATGAGTTGTTTTTTCCCTTGCCCTCAGTCTGGACCCCCTCTCCAGAGGCCCAGGCTTAGACCGATTTTATTTTTTCTCACCCCCCCACCCCCGTCCCATTGTTAACCTGTATCTCACCTTTTTTTAAGGGGCGCCGGGAGTTGGCAGATCCGTCAGCGATCCTGTTCTGTCTCCCTGTAATGTTTGTCTGATTTTGAATGTGATTATGCTGAAAATTGTACAAACGTTTATAATTTCCCCATGGGGATTAATAAAGTATTTCTGATTCTGAAATGTTTATATTTGTGCACTATGAAGGTGTATGCCATCTCTTACCCAAGTCTCGAGGCACAAAAGTGTGTAATCGTTTATGCAATAACATGGTGGAGACTGCAGAAGTTAACAATTATTGAGCAGTTATTTTGACTCTGTTAGTTTTAAAAAATGAACTGACGTAACCTATGTTGTATTTGTAAGCTGATTACATATATGTGTCAGTTATAAAACTCCGAAACGGAGTGGACATCCAAAACAGCAAAGGGAATGACTTGCAGGCATGGGCGTGTAGTTAACCAGGGAAATGCCTAAAGGGAGGTCAGGAAGCATTGAGCGTTTTTACGAGATGAACAGGAATAACACAATTAAGTTCAGCCAAGAGTTTCATTCAAATATGAACTCATTTAATAAAAAATCCAAGTTTTAAAACCCTTTTTTTTTAGTATCCCAGATTGATTTTGGAAAAAAAAGTCCAAGCTGAATAGGTCCAGCCAGAACTCTGCTAATGGAATCCCTGCTTTAATTGTGTGGCTTCATGTTAAAAGCTTGATCAATATCTCGTTTACCAGCCAAACCTCAAGAAGAAGCTCCTATGTGTTTTAGCATCTTGCCTACTTGCTCTGCACTTAAAGTACCACTGATAGTCAAACACACTCTAGGTGTGGTGAAATGTGTCCTCTGCATTTGACCCATCCCCTTGTTCATCCATGGAAGGTGAGGGGAGCAGTGAGCAGCAGCGGTGGCCGCGCCCAGGAATAATTTTTGGGTGATTTAACCCCCAATTCCAACCCTTGATGCTGAGTGCCAAGCAGGGAGGTAATGGGTCCCATTTTTATAGTCTTTGGTGTGACTCGGCCGCGGTTTGAACTCACAACCTACCGATCTCAGGGCGGACACTCTAACCAGGAGGACACTTCAACGCTGGAATTGCACTCAGGGTTTTCATCATTGTGTCACCTTTCCTCTCATAGCATTGATGTATTACAATGCGCACACCCGCCCCATTTGGCCCAGCGTGTCCTCCTTTTCCCTACCGGTATGGCTTCCTCCTCCTTCATTCTCCCATTCTATTTTCTTTTCGGTGCGTTGTGGATTTCCTGTCAAAGTGCAATGTTTCAGAGGCCAGGTGACATGAATTAATGTGTTTGCAAGTGATGGAAAATGTGAGCATATGCGTGCTTGGTGCAATGATGGCGGTTATATAGCAGACACAGTAGGGTCTGGGAGGAATAGGAGGAGGAAGAGGTCAGGCAGCCAATAAGGTTGTTGTTGTCACAGGCGCTCCATCATGTGCAATGAGGTCAAAGCACTTACTGATTAATGATCTTCACACGCCTGGGGATGTGGAACCTTCAGTTAACACCACTGGCTCTTCCTGGATTTTTTTTTTGTTTGCAAAAATTCATAAAATGTGAATTCCCTCACTGACCGCCCCCCACACCCCCTACACCCCTTCATGAGAGCAGTAGCTGTGTTTCCTTACTTAGTCACATTTATTACCAAGGCATACAAGTATTCTTGATGAAGTGTGGTGTCCTGAGTCGAGGACTGCCTAAGACTATGTTTGCACTGCAGGCCAAAGTTAACCTGACTCTCGCCAGATCCTTGTAGTTCGCTGAACTCCACACAAGGATCTGGGACTTCTCAATAAGAGATGTATTTCAAAAGGCTGCGCCTGGTAAAAAAAAAATCATTGTATCCATCCATCTTATTCCGCTTATCCGAGGTCGGGTCAAGACTTCCTTCTCCCCAGCCACTTCGTCCAGCTTCTCCCGAGCCACTTCGTCCAGCTACTCCCAGGGGATCCCGAGGCGTTCCCAGGCCAGCCGGGAGACTTAGTCTACCCAACATGTCCTGGGTCTTCCCCGTGGCCTCATAGCGGTAGGACGTGCCCGAAACAACTCCCTAGGGAGGCGTTCGGGTGGCATCCTGACCAGATCCGAACCTCCTCATCTGGCTCCTCTCAATGTGGAGGAGCAGCGGCTTTAGTTTGAGCTCCTCCCGGATGACAGAGCTTCTCACCCTATCTCTAAGGGAGAGCCCCGCCACCTGGCCGAGGAAGCTCATTTCAGCCCCTTGTACCGTGATCTTGTCCTTTTGGTCATAACCCAAAGCTCATGACCATGAGTGAGGATGGGAACGTAGATCAACCGGTAAATTGAGAGTTTTTCCTTCCGGCTCAGCTCCTTCTTCACCACAACGGATCGATACAGTGTCCGTATTACTGAAGACGCCGCACCGATCTGCCTGTCGATCTCACGATCTACTCTTCCCTCACTCGTGAACAAGACTCCGAGGTACTTGAACTCCTCCACTTGTGCAGAGTCTCCTCCCCAACCTGGAGATGGCACTCCACTATGCAATTGGATAAACCAATTGTCCGTTATCTTGAATGACGTGCTACTTCAACCACTCACATCGAAATCAACCCGTGACGCTGACGAGAGCGACGCTAGGAAATCCAAAACAGAACAGCCGACATATTGGATAACGACAGAGCGAAAAGTTATATTAAATATATTGTATTATATTAAACATTCGATAGATTCGACAAAACAGTTGCCATAGCAGAATCAATGTCAGCACACAACTCCTCGCTGCGTGCCGCCATTGTTCTTTGAATCAAACAGTCGCTTTGGCGCTACGTCACATCTATGAAATCCCGCCCGGAGATCCTGATTGGTTCATTATTTTTTGCAATCTTGAAGGATTTTGGATTGCCCTTGAGCCCAGATCCTTGTGTGGAGCTAACGGTTATTTTCGTTATTCTGCCTTGTATTACCCTCACTAAGTTACGTCTTAGCTTCTCGTGCGGTCGGCACGTCTTTGTGGACATTGACTCAGTGCTAAGTGTTAGCCTAGCTGCCGTGCGTTCGGCACGCTTTTCCTTGTTCTTTTTGTACCAGTGTTATTTTATTTTTGTATTAAAACCATCTCCTACCTACAATTCTAGCCTTGTCCAAGTCCTGCAGCATCCCGGGGTGACAACTCGCGCATTGGAAATGCGTCCGAATCGTAATAGTAAGTATATTTTTGAATTTAAAAAGAGTTTCAAAAAGAGACAACGGGCATTATATCAAACTGATTTTTTATTTTGATTGAACGTGTCATTGTGAAAATGCTTAAAGAAAAATTAAAAAGTATGTAGGAGTTTAGGTGTTGGTGGAGGGAACAGTAATGAAGTCATTTAAAATAACGTGTGTTAAAAAAGGAGAAAGATAAATATAAGAATATTATTCTTCCATCTACTCCTTTCTGATCATGTAAATGTAAAGGAAACAAAAAACAATGCATTTTCACGAAAAGAATAAAAAGAAATGATGATGATGATGACGACAACATCAGCGTGGATCAAAGTTAGCTTTCTTTTTCAACTCACGTGTGAGCAAATCGCTATTTCTTCAGAATCCCAATATTTATTACATGTAGCCTATTATTTGCGCACTATTGACTTGTGATGCACTGAAAATCCCGGCCATCGAAAATAGACTTTGCTCACCGAAACCGGATGTTGTGATAGAATAGAATAGAAAGTACTTTATAGATCTCTGCGGGAAATTCAGTACCACAGTTCGCTTAAAATAAACAATAAACATTTGGGAATTATTCACATGTGAATAATATAAATACAGTCTATTATACATTTAAGTACAGTCAAAAAGGAACATATGCATTATATCTGATGGCTGTCGGTATAAAGGACTTCCTGTGTCGTACCACTGGCGGGCTGCGTCTTTACCCGCGCACACGAATGACGTAGCTCACCCAAAGATGACGAAAAAGTCACATACGTGTCGCATTTAGGTTGCATTGCGCTTAGACTAAAGTCACATTTGTAAAAGATTAGACTCCAATCAGATTTTGACTGGCCTGAATCTGATGCTAAAAGATCCGATTTGAAGCACTATGGAGCCATGCAATGAGGTGATGACTAGTCCAGGATGTACACCGCCTTCTGCCCGAATTCAGCTGCGATAGGCTCCAGCACCCCCCGCAACCCCAAAAGGGACAAGCAGTAGGAAATGGATGGATGGATGGAGCAGATTTGGTGTTTGCAGCGTAAACGGAGCCTCTAAGTGCTATCACAATGTGACAGCAATTAAAGACAAATGTGTATAGTTGGAGGCTGTGGTGTGTTTTTCTTCTAATGATGTGACGCTAAAAGCTTTCAAAAAAGTTAATCAAATTACGCGCCTATACGTTGCACGGCTCATAATGCAATAACCCCAGCAAATTGCAAAAAAACAGGTCTGTATAACTTTTAAAAGTTTTGTTAGCTACAAATTTAGAAAATAATGTAAACAACGTGGTAGAAAAATACAGAGTAGGTTGATTATCAGTTTTTTCATCCACAATAACTATACAATAAACATTGTGTACTTGACTGGGTGCATGTTTTCCTAATGGAAGTGACTCAATTTTACCTGACCTAAAACCATTTGCTCTGTTGCAGTCCTTCAAAGCTTCTTTTTTTTTCTATAGCTATCTGGGAGTGTTTTGATTACATTTAATTGAAATTCCAATGTCAGCAAAGCTGTGTCTCAAGTTTACCTGGGCATGCAACAAAGGTACTACAGTATGTCCCATTGAGGAATGCCTTGCCCTGTTAGTTCCGGTCCTGCAATGTGTCCGCGCCAATTTCAAACAAAAATTCTTCTTTGTGTTTTCTTTGTCCTGCATCCATGTCAGCAAACTACTTTATGGAGGGTAACAAAAGATGATGCACAACAATGGTAATATATTTTTCCTAAAAGAGCAAACATATTAATTCTCCTAGTAGGTGTTGATAGTATCTAAAACATTGAGGATGACGAAAATCCTAGAGATGGACAGTGGATCGTTTGTACGGATAAGCGCTCAAAATGCATGAACAAGTGGTCTTCAGTTTCAGTCTTCAGTGGCATAGCATGTGCCAGTACCATTTCTATATGTTTTATGTTGACAATAGATACTCTAGGCCAGTGGTTCTCAAATGGGGTTACGCGTAACCCTGGGGGTACTTGAAGGTATACCAAGGGGTACGTGAGATTTTTTCTAAATATTCTAAAAATAGCAACAATTCAAAAATCCTTTATAAATATATTTATTGAATAATACTTCAACAAAATATGAATGTAAGTTTATAAACTGTGAAAAGAAATGCAATATTCAGTGTTGACAATTAGATTTTTTGTGGACATGTTCCATAAATATTGTCTTTTTGAAATATTATTTTTTTGTGAAGAAATATTTAGAATGAATCCAGATGGATCTCTATTACAATCCCTAAAGAGGGCCCTTAAAGTTGATGATTACTTCTATGTGTAAAAATCTTTATTTATAATTGAATCACTTGTTTATTTAAAGAGGAACATTATCACCAAACCTATGCAAGCGTCAATATATACCTTGATGGTGCAGAAAAAAGACCATGTATTTTTTTAACCGATTTCCGAACTTTAAATGGGTGAATTTTGGCGAATTAAATGCCTTTCTGTTTATCGGTCTTGTAGTGATGACGTCAGAACGTGACATCACCGAGGTAATACAGTCGCCATTTTCATTTTCACATTACAAACACCGGGTCTCAGCTCTGTTATTTTCCGTTTTTTTGACAATTTTTTAGAACCTTGGAGACATCATGCCTCGTCTGTGTGTTGTCGGAGGGTGTAACAACACTAACAGGGAGGTATTCAAGTTGCACCACTGGCTAGAAATCTGCCGCGAGACCCTCATTGAATGTGCCAGAGTGTCTGCACATTTTACCGGTGATGCTAAGACAGACATGGCACAGAGATGTATGGATAACCTGCAGATGCATTTGCAACGATTAAGTCAACGAAATCACAAAGGTGAGTTTTGTTGATGTTCTTGACTTATGTGCTAATCAGACATATTTGGTCACGGCATGACTGCCAGCTAATTGATGCTAACATGCTACGCTAATCGGTGCTAACATGCTATTTACGCTAGCTGTATGTACATTTGAAACTAGATACCCACATTTAGTGCAAAACAAACACTTACCAATCGACGGATTTAAGTTGCTCTAGTGTCACAAGATGCGAAAGTCCTGATCGTTTGGTCTGCACATTTTACCGGCGATGCTAATATGGCAGCTATGCTATGGGCCACTTCATTAGGTACACCCATGCTATGGCCGAATAGCGTCAATAGCCATTCGCTCAATAGCTTCAGTTTCTTCTTCAATTTCAATTTCGCTATCTGCCTCCATACTCCAACCATCCGTTTCAATACATGCGTAATCTGTTGAATCGCTTAAGCCGTTGAAATCCAAGTCTGAATCCGAGCTAATGTCGCCATATCTTGCTGTGGTATTCGCCATTGTTTGTTTGTATTGGCAGCACTGTATGACGAAAATCAAGCACTTTAAAGCTTTTTCTAGGGATATTCCGGGAGATGTAAAATTTTGAAAACAACTTTGAAAAATAAAACAAGCCACTGGGAACTGATTTTTATTGTTTTTAACCCTTTGGAAATTGTGATAATGTTGCCCTTTAAGTTTTTAGTTATTTCTATATCTGTTTTTCCAAATATTTCAAGAAAGGCAAATGAGACAAATGAGCAATATTTTGCACTGTTATACAATTTAATAAATCAGAAACTGATGACATAGTGCTGTATTTTACTTCTTTATCTCTTTTTTTCAACCAAAAATGCTTTGCTCTGATTAGGGGATACTTGAATTAAAAAAAAATATTCACAGGGGCTACATCACTGAAAAAAGGTTGAGAACCACTGCTCTAGGCAGTTATTTGCAGTCAAATCAAGTTTGTTTGCGACACCATCTGCCCATTTACAAACACACGTTTCAAGTCAGTCAGAAGCATACATGATCCAGTGATGAACATTACACTCAACAATACATTTCTGTTGAGCTACACATCATATGGTTTGAAACCCTAGACCAGGGGCACTCACACTTTTTCTGCAGGTGAGCTACTTTTCAATTGACCAAGTCGAGGAGATCTACCTCATTCCTATTTATAATTTATATTTATTTATTTATGAAAGAGACATTTTTGTTAACAAGTTAATGGTGTTTAATGACAATACAAGCATGTTTAACACACATAGATTCCTTTCTTTCATGAAGACAAGAATATAAGTTGGTGTATTTGATTCTGATGACTTGCATTGATTGGAATTAGACAGTGGTGCTGATAACGTCCGCATTTTCAAATGGAGGAAAAAAAAAAAATCCTCCTTTCTGTCCAATACCACATGAAAGTGGTTGGATTTGGCATCTCATTTGTCCAACTTGCATACTCGTTTTTAAACACTTTGTTATGAGAGTAGCATATGTGTGTGGCCCTTTAATGTCTAGCAGCAGGTGAGTGACGTCAGTGAGTGTGCGGGTGGGCAAGCAAGTGAGAAAGCGGTCGCTGAGGGCGGGGGAGAAATACATTGGCATCAAACTCCGTAGCTTGCTAGCTTGTGCACGCTAGCTTTCTGAGACTCTTATTTTGTTAGCACAGGCAGGATGAAACAGGTCTTTTATGGTGAAGACAGGAACTGTGCAGTCGGTCTTTAGAGTTTTGACAGTAGGTACGGAGTCTCTAGAAATAAAATGTGTTTCTCTGCGTCCGCCCTGTTAGTGATTTTTTTCTTAAATATGAGCTCGCAGCAGCCAGCGTCATCTCACAAGATCCTCGGGTGTCGAGAATGTCAAACAACTGACGAAAGTGAAGTCTTGGTATGATTGATGATTGCTCATTTTTATGTATATTTTTTAATGCCTGGCTTGAGATCGACTGACACACCCTCCGAGATCGACCAGTCGATCGCGATCGACGTAATGCCCACCCCTGCCCTAGACACTAATTTGACTTGGGTTTTGCACTCTCTATAGCTGTGTAAGTACTCTGACGTCATAAAATGACGATGCCTTTTGTGTCTGTAAATTACTCTGTAAGAAGTGAGTTTTATGTTAGTCTCATTATATTCCTATTCTTGCACCGCAATGACTCATTTTTATGCGAACCAATGTGATTGCAATTTTTCCACCTCCATCCTAGGGTAACCCACGCAGTTCTTGTTTTTCTCACCGTTATATAGTATAGTTTTAATTATGTTGGTGCCTTTCGTATGAAATAGCTAACCATTTAAATTGTAGCCAAACAGCACGGTATGTATACGTTGTGCAAGGAAGGTCTTACTTATGCATATGTTCCCTCTGAATGAAACAAGCAGGTAATACTCAGATTGCTTACACCAACAACGCTCAAGCCTCACGTAGTTTAATTTAGTTTTGTCAATGATGGGAATCTCAGCACATTACGGGGTTAATCAAAAGTAGGGCTGTAAAGGGGTGAAAAATGTCTGATAAATTTCCGGGAAGTTAATCTCGGAAAGTTTGGAAATTTTGACCATTGTTTTGATTATTCAAAAAAGGACACCGTCCATCTTATTCTACAGAATAAGATGAGAAGCAATGCCACACACAGATATAAATAGTCAGCTAAACAATTGGAGTAGTCTTTAAAAATATTTTACTGATGAACAAGTATATACAAATAGGCTAAATGAATAAATGAACACTTAATCAGCATGCTAAATAAAACTATAACCTTTATTCTTGTATGACAACAGAACGGCTAGCAGAACAGAGGGCAGAGGAAACTGCACGTTTTGATTTAGTATTTGAACTTTACAGATCACGAAAAAAGGTCAATTCGGATTGCTAACGTTGTTAGCATATATGAATGGGATTTAACATAGAGAAAACTAGCATCACGGCTAACGGAGAAATATTTCCGGTTCATTATGAGACTGTGGTGGTACATAAACCTAGCAAGCTAGAGATATTGGCCCCAACATCATTTAATACGTACAGGAACAGCTAGCTAGCTAGCTTTAGTGAAAGTCTGCTGCAGTAAATAGACTCCCTTTTTAGACCAGTTGATCTGCCGTTTCTTTTCTTTTTCTTCTATGTCCCACTCTCCCGTGTGGAGGGGGTCCGGTCCGATCCGGTGGCCATGTACTGCTCGCCTGTGTATCGGCTGGGGACATCTCTGCGCTGCTGGTCCGCCTACGCTTGGGATGGTTTCCTGCTGGCTCCGCTGTGAACGGGACTCTCGCTGCTGTGTCTTGGATCCTCTTTGGACTGGACTCTCGCGACTGTGTTGTATCCATTGTGGATTGAACTTTCACAGTATCATGTTAGATCCGCTCGACATCCATTGCTTTCCTCCTCTCTAAGGTTCTCATAGTCATCATTGTCACCGACGTCCCACTGGGTCATTATTGTCACCAATGTCCCACTGGGTGTGAGTTTTCCTACCGAGGATGTCGTGGTGGTTTGTGCAGCCCTTTGAGACACTAGTGATTTAGGGCTATATAAGTAAACATTGATTGATTGATAGTCTACAGCCATACAGTAACAAGCAATTACACCTCTATTAAACTTAAATACCATCGATCAAATATATTTTACCGCAGTAATATCATCAAAACATACCTGACTGGATGAAGTCCTTGGGCTCAAATACTAGTGTGGCCTCAATGGCCCTGCTGTAGTGTGTAGCATGCTGGGAATTATCTGGGCATGTGATGAAAGAATACACTGCGCATGTGATGGAGGAATGCATAGTGAAGGGTTGAAATTCAACTGAATTTGCATTAAATCAGGTTGTTTTAGCTAATAATCATGCTGCGAGATCGAGCATGTTGTATTCAATGTTTATTCCCATTAATTTACCATGAAATCCTGTTAATTCCCATATATTGCCGTTAATTCCCATGGAAAATTTCCAACTTTTAATATTCACAGAATTTTGCAACCCCAATCAAAAGTCATAAATCCCAATAAGAAACCCAACTCCCGATTCTTCCAATACTTGAGAAAGGAAATATACCTCGACTGCGGTCTCGTAGTCTGAGCCGTCAAGCAGAGTGACTTTGACGGGTATCGTCTTGGGCCTCTTGTTGCTCTTTTGGGGGGATTTGGAAGCCTTGCTGAGGGTTTTCTCTGAGCTTTCATCAGCATCTCTCTGGTCCTCTGGAAACTGGAGAGGAAAAAATAATGTCTTTCTTTGACCGACTACTATTATTCGGATACATTTGCTCGTCTTAGGTGATTAATTGTCCAATAGGTTGAACCGCTGATATGCAATGTAAAAATATTTCATTCTGGAGCCCTGAGTTGTTTAGTCGGTACCCCGCAGTGATTGAGAGACCTCTGTAAAAATAAGCTGCTGTGAGTTACCCAGAGTACCCACCTGATTGCTTCTCCTGCAGTCACCCTCCATTGCACTTTTCATTCACCCCGCCAAAGCAGTCTCTGTTGTCAAATAAATGGATTTTAGTCCTGGAAGCAGACAAACACAGTCAGTCAGCATCAAATGCAATCCTGCTGGGCAAGACAACAGTGTGGAAGGGTTATCTACCAGTCCTTAATTCTCACTATGGCTATAAAAGTCCCATTTAATTGGAGAAAAAATATTTTCAATTTGTAGCAATCCTCACTTTAAACAAGTCATGCTGGCATACTCGATCATCCTGTGCATTCATTCACATCCACTGCGCTCTTGCACCACGCTGATTAAGGATGTTAAAACAGAAAAAATGTGTCCTTCACAGCCTCCCAAAGGAGCACTCTGCATGAAGAGTGCAGGCCCTAGCATCCTCTAGTCAACATCTGACAAAGTAGATAGTATAAATTCTATAAGCAGGCGAGCCATGAGGCAGCAGACACCCACAGATAAAGCAAAGGAGACAGGAAGAGGCAAGTTATCTTAAGATGAAGAGGGAGGATAGAAATAAGCAATGGCTGGATAAAAGCAAAAGGGGTTATGAAGAGAGTGACAGCAAAGAGGGGAGATGGACATAAAAGCAATAATGCAATATTCGGTTGATGGATGAAGCTTGTCATTTGAAGGTGACCACTCAACTGTGGTCAAACTCATTCAGTGCTCTTTTCTGAAGTAAAAGAGCTGATGTAGATTAACAAGTGGCGGCAAAGAGAAGCAAATTATCTGAGAAAAAACCTAGAATCAGTCGGTGGCTTTGCTATAAAAACAGATCACGGGGTCAGAGTTTGAACTTATTTTGTTTCATATGTCAGCCTGAATTACTAAAGATTATATATTTATACAGTATATATAAATATATGTATATATATATATATATATATATATATATATATATATATATATATATATATATATATATATACATACATATATGTGTGTGTGTGTGTGTGTGTGTGTGTGTGTAGGTGTGTATGTATGTATGTATGTATATATGTATGTATGTATGTATGTATGTATATATATATATGTATAAATAAATGGGTTATAAATGGGTTGTACTTATATAGCGCTTTTCTACCTTCAAGGTACTCAAAGCGCTTTTGACACTACTTCCACATTCACCCATTCACACACACATTCACACACTGATGGAGGGAGCTGCCATGCAAGGCGCTAACCAGCACCCATCAGGAGCAAGGGTGAAGTGCCTTGCTCAGGACACAACGGACGTGACGAGCTTGGTACCAGGTGGGGATTGAACCAGGGACCCTTGGGTTGCGCACGGTCACTCTACCACTGCGGCCAATTCACCGGTCGATCTCACTCTCCACCCTTCTCTCACTTGTAAACAAGATTCCAAGATACTTGAACTCCTCCGCCTAGGAAAGGACCTCACACACTCCCAACACAGCGGCTGCTATCCACCCTTTTCTGGGTTAGAACCGTAGATCTACGATTTGAAGGTGTGAAGACTGATCCCAAGCTTTGCACCCAACAGCAAACCAAAAGAGTAAGTGAAGAAACCAGGATCAAATCATCTGCAAATAGCAGAAATGAGATCTGAACAGGACACTCTTAATGTCTTGGATGCGCCATAGGAATTATGAATAGAACCAGTGACAAAAAACAGCCTTGGCGGAGCCCAACGTTTACCCAAACAGGCCAAGTGAGTACTGTTATATTTAGCCTACAAAGACCTCGACAAATCACCATATTTGCTGTTTTAGTAATGCTGTAATGGCATATAAATGTAAAGTGTTTCTAAAAAAAGCTCAGACTTGACAGAAAATTGAGCTGTTAACCAAATGAAATAAAATTAGTGGAGCACCAGACTGTATTTCTTAGTTAGCAGTCATGGACAGTAACGAACGATGCATTTACAATCCTGGGGGTATACAGTCGGGGTGTGGTTAGAAATGCGCACCTTCATCCATACCCTTGCCATATCTTGTTGAGCTATTCTTTGGCAAACGCACCAACTTTCTACAAGGTTTTGAGGTAAATAAAAAAAACGTTTTTGCATTCTTCGCCTAATTTTGTCTCAAAAACAGCCATTAAAACAACAAAGCTTGTGGCGGCTCAGGAGTTTTGCACACATTGCCAGATACTGTATATTAAAGACATGCGTACTGTTCATAATCAAAGTAGTAGTAATGTCATGTAGGGCCTTATATATTCTGCAGCTACCATTAATGCATACTTGCCAACCCTCCAGGATTTTCCGGGAGACTCCCGAAATTCTGCGCCTCTCCCGAAAACCTCCCGGGACAAATTTTCTCCCGAAAATCTCCCGAAATTTAGGTGACATTATAACTGTAGAATGATTGAGGGCGAGTTCTTGGTTTCTTATGTGGGTTTATTGTAAGGCAGTTTCATTAACGTCCTCCCAGCGCAGTAACAACACACAACAGCAGTCAGATTTTCGTCTACCGTAAAGCAGTTTGTCTACAATGTCGTGACACTTTTAAACAGGACAATACTGCCATCTACTGTGACAGTAACATCTACGGCAGGGGTCACCAACCTCCCCGAAACCATATATACAGTATATATATATATAGTGTGTATATATATATATATGTATACATATATGTGTGTGTGTGTGTATGTATGTATATATATATGTTTGTGTATATATATATAAATGTATACATACATACATACATATATATATACACACACATATACATATATATATATATATATATATATATATATATATATATATGCGGCTGCTAGACTTTTGACAAGAACAAAAAAGTTAGATCATATTACGCCTATACTGGCTCACCTGCACAGCCTTCCTGGGCACTTAAGATGCGACTTTAAGGTTTTACTACTTACATATAAAATACTAAACGGCTTAGCGTCACTTTATCGTGCTGGTTGTATTGTACACTATGTCCCGGTAAGAAATCTGCATTCTAAGAACTCCGGCTTATTGGTGATTCTGAGAGCCCCAAACAAAGTCTGCGGCCTATAGACTGTTTTCTATTCAACCTCCAGTACTCTGGAATGCCCTCCTGGTAACAGTTAGAGATGCTACCTCAAAAGAAGCATTTAAGTCCAATCTTAAAACTTATTTGTATACTCTAGCCTGTAAATAGACCCCCATTTTAAACCAGTAGATCTGCCGTCTCTTTTCTGCTCCGCCCCCCTCTCCTTCGTGCATCCGTGCATCAGTGGGGGACGTCTCTGCCCTGCTGACTTGTCTACACTCAAGATGATCCCCTGCTGGCCCCACTATGGATTGGACTCTCACACTATTAACGAGATCCACTCGACGTCCATTGCACCGGTCGCTATCTGTGGTCCCCTCCAAGGTTTCTTATTGTAACCCATTGGGTTGAGTCGTTGTGGCTTGTGCAGCCCTTTGAGACACTAGTGATTTAGGGCTATATAAATAAACTTTGATTGATTGATTGATACCGTGGTTTGACTAATAATTACATATCAGGTTCTCAATACGGTAATATTACAGACAATAATTGACAATCCCTGGATTAATTGGTTATAATGCCCATCTTGTGTATGATGCATGAAGCTAACGCTGTTTTAGGATTAAAACACCAAAGGACTTGAGTCATACACACAAGGGTATCCCTCGCCAACATCTTTCAGTCTTCTGGTAGGATTTTGGATGAGATCCATCCGTCTATCTATTTTTCTACCGCTTATTCCATTTGGGGTTGCGGGGGGCGCTGGTGCCTATCTCAGCTACAACCGGGCGGAAGGCAGGTACACCCTGGACAAGTCGCCACTTTATCGCAGGGCCGACACAGATAGACAACATTCACACTCACATTCACACACTAGGGCCAATTTAGTGTTGCCAATCAACCTATCCCAAGGTGCATGTCTTTGGAAGTGGGAGGAAGCCGGAGTACCCGGAAGGAACCCACGCAGTCAAAGGGAGAACATGCAAACTCCACAGAGAAAGATCCTGAGCCCGGGATTGAACCCAGGACTACTCAGGACCTTCGTATTTTGAGGCAGACGCACTAACCCCTCTTCCATTGTGCTCCCCTGGACGAGATCCTGTATCGCCAATTATTGGTAGAGGAAGCCAGTTTCACTTTTTCTGGTGTCAGGAGTTCAGACAAAGGGTTCCTGATTACTGTTATCACTCACAAGCCATTGGCCTCAATCAGTCCTCATGTCAGCCTGTCTGTGCAGCTGACCTTTGCTTTGCTCAACATCTCAGTCATATCCCCCCAGGGGTTATTATACTCCATGCCAAAAGCTGCTGTGAGTCCAACAACGAGACTTAAACCACAAGCAGGAAAGTGAAAACACACGTCAATGTCTTAACCAACCGACGAAGCAATGTTTGACCAAAAAAAACAATGAGATTCCTGGACCATTCTTCCTCTTACATATGTTGACCATTCTCTCTCTTTCTGCTCAGTTTACTGCATCTTGCTTGTGCATTTATTCACCCCCAAGGAGTAGGTTTCGAGGCCAGAAAATAATGGTTTATAAACTTGTGGCTGTTAATCCCAGAACTTGCTTTGCATCAACAAGTTAACTGGAAAATGTTACAAAATATGTCAGACGTGAGTGGGAGATAGACAGCACTCAAATGTTTTAGGATGCAAGTCTTTGTCATCCTTGGGGGGAGGCCATAAAATGTGAAATCAGATCAAGTTTGACGAAAACGGAAGTCACTGTTTCATTAAGTTCACCCACAGCGCCTGATGGACTGACTTAACAAATGAGGTGGTGATATTTTACACAAGAACAGAAACTTAAAGCTGTCACTTGTACATTTGCCAACAGAGAGATTTCGATTTTGAAGGTTGAGCGCCATCGTCTATGATAGCGCTACACGTAATATTTCCGAACTATTCAGTGGAAAATAACATTGCTGTCAGGTTCAAACACTGAAGAAATCTATTAATCTGACAAGAAGCAAAGAACCAAACAGAGACAGAGTTCAATAGAGCTCATGAGGAGAGCGCTGGCACTGAACACTTAGTTACAGTCTCGCCCTACGCTCTAAGGTTCAGTTCTCCCGTCCCTACTTTTTATTTAGAGTTCCATAGTCAACATCACTGAGGCTGCCTCTAAAAGGAGTGGTCACATATATTATGCAAAGCAGGTCCAGGACGCACAGTACGTGACGGAATGGGCTGGGGGCATTGTGATTTCCCCTTGTCCCTGCTTCGTCTGCATGTTGTCATCTTATCTGCGTTGAGGTCCTTGAAGTCTCTGTCTCGTCTGCGTGCTGTCATTCCATCCCTGCCGAAGTTCCTTAAGTTCTTGGCTGCCAGTGGTCCAAAACAAAGATAACATCTGGGGCTGAGGCCACCCCTCAGACAAGAAGTTTTGTCCTTGCATAGATTATAAAAAAGGTCTAACTTGAGCACAATAGCTAACAACCAAAGCAACAGACTTTAAGCATACTAAAGTAGGTGTGATTAATACGTACAGACCTAACTGCTAGGCATCTCTGCCTGTCGCACCTCCTCCAGTGCACATCGAGGTCAGCTGCAGGGTCGTCAGCTGGTGCCACCGTTCACTGATGTTTCGCCCCCAAGCCAGGACACCTCACGGTGGGGGGGCAGTGGCGACGCGGGGACATCTCCCCGCGCCACTCCCTGCAACTGACCTCACTGGGGTGTTGAGCCCCAAGACACCCCAGTGATAATATGGTGTGATAATATATACATAATTATTCTAACCATTGCACATGCTGTAATACTATGGACAAAATCTGTGAGTCATTAGATAAGAAGTCCCTTTGCCGTTATGAGCAAACAGCCATAATTGGATGCAAGGATCCGTACAAGATCGACAAGTCTGAGTGGCAGAGACTATGCGTGACATCTTCCCCGATGTCTCATACACAGAATTTTTGAAATACTTATTTGTAGCCCATTTTACACTTTTGAAAGACTTTTAAAATTATAGGAGTCAAGATAGCAATGGTGGCTTTGTTTGTGGATGGGTTTGGGACCTTTGTTTATCTGAATAAACCCAGTGGACATTGTCTCATCAAGCCAGCCAAGAGTAATGGACTCTCAGAAATGATCCGACCCAAGTTCTACACGCTGGATAATCACGGATAACCTATCCGAAGTCACCTCAGCAGACTGTGACTGCAGGATTGATTGTCGTTGATTGTTGTTCTTATGTAGCTTCACTTTTGTTTTATATGGAGGCAAAAGTCCGTATAACAAAAGTCAGTACCGTATTTTTCGGACTATAAGTCGCAGTTTTTTTCATATTTTGGCCAGGTGTGCGATTTATGTGTGAAATTATTAATACATTACCGTAAAATATCAAATAATATTATTTAGCTCATTCACGTAAGAGACTAGACGTATAAGATTTCATGGGATTTAGCAATTAGGAGTGACAGATTGTTTGGTAAACGTATAGCATGTTCTTTATGTTATAGTTATTTGAATGACTCTTACCATAATATGTTACGTTAACATACCAGGCACCTTCTCAGTTGGTTATTTATGCCTCATATAACATACACTTATTCTGCCTGTTGTTCACTATTCTTGGTGTTGGGTTTTATCAAATACATTTCTCCAAAAAATGCGACTTATACTCCAGTGCGACGTATGTATGTTTTTTTCCTTCTTTATTATGCATTTTCGGCAGGTGCGCCGTATACTCCGGAGCGACTTATATTCTGAAAAATACGGTACTTTTTTTAATCAATACAACTACCATAAAGGTTCTTCGACCAAGTACACCAGGTTAATGGAAAAAGTGGGGCTATTATTTATTTCAGATTATCCGAACAAACACAAAGTTGTCAGCTCGTCACATCTCGGTTGACTGTAGCAATTCATGCTCACCTTGGCCGTAAACTTTTCTTTTCACCCCCTTTGGTTTATCCAGAAATATGCTTAGGAATGCAATAGAAGTGGGATTTATTGTGTCCATCTCAGTTGTGGCAGTTGACAATGGCACACGTTGTCAGCATTATGAATATTATTGGATATATTAACAGAGACAATTAGGCTTTTGCTACAGGAGCCTGATGTCAGAGGGGGGCGCCTGACAGTGAACCCCAGGAAAGCTGCTTTACCATGAATTGATTGACGTGGACCCCAACTCAAACAAGTTGAAAAACTTATTTGGGTGTTACCATTTAGTGGTCAATTGTACAAAATATGTACTGTACTGTGCAATCTACAAATAAAAGTCTCAAACAATCAATCAATGCAGGCTCAGACGGAGTTCCTGGCAGGGTGCTCAGAGCTTGCGCCCACCAGCTCACCTCCACCTTTACCAGGATCTTCATTTTTTTATTTTTATTTTTATTTATCTCATTCAGTGATGTGCATTTAGAACGATAAATAATTATATCACAATTATACAATTTAAATTCACACAATTCCTGAGAAGGAGCAGGATGAAGAAAATCTTATAATTTCCTGCCCCCTTTGACATAATACATTATCTTACTTCATGAATATCATTTAAGCCGACTCACATATCCAAATGTGATGAAACAATCAAAAACAAAAAACACAAGAAAAACACAACAAGTGCAAAACTTCATAAAGTATAAACCAAACCAAGAAAATAATAGTAATAATATAATATACACCTCACGGAATGATACAGAGCAAATACCAAACCAGACAAAAAATAAGTAAAATAATAAATAAAAAACAAAATGTAAACACTTATGGCTGTCCATATGATCTTATCGTTCTATCTTTATATATTTTTTTCAATTGGAATATATTTTTACAGTTTTTTATCTCGTTGTAAAGAGAATTCCACAATTTTACCCCCACCACTGATGTACACATTTGCTTTAAAGTTGTCCTTGAATATTGTTGTTTGAAATGACCTTTTCTTCTATGCTCTGTATTCTCAGAAGTGATGACAAACATTTTTTGTAAATGTGCTGGTAATGTTTTACTTCTAGCCTTAAACATGACACACAATGTATGTAGCTTTACTAGCTCCTGTAGTTTCAATAGTCCAGAGTTAATAAATAAAATGTTAGTGTGTTCTAAGTAATCTACTTTATGAATAATCCTTATAGCTCTTTTCTGTAATTGATACAATGCCTTTATGTTACTCTTATATGTGTTCCCCCACACTTCCACACAGTAGCTGATATATGGCAATATAAGTGCACAATACAATATGCGCATTGCCCTATAATCTAACATATATTTTACCTTGTTTAATATAAAAATACTCTTAGACATCTTTTTTCGTACATGTGCAACATGAGATTTCCATGTCAGACCATCATCCAGTATCACTCCTAAAAATCTAAGTTCAGAAACCCTTTCAATATCAATTCCATCTATCGACAGTTTGATGGTGTCCTCTCTTTTTCTCTTACCAAAAATCATAAACTTTGTTTTTTTTACATTTAATGATAATTTGTTGACATCAAACCATCTCTTAAGTTTAATCATTTCCTGTTCAATAAGTATTGATAACGCTTTTAAGTCATGTCCCGAACTATAAAAGTTGGTGTCGTCCGCAAATAAAACAAATTTCAATGACTTTGATACCTCACATATATCGTTAATATACAAAATAAACAATTTAGGTCCCAAAACTGAACCTTGTGGAATTCCACATTCAATCCTCATTTGTTCAGATGTATTACCCAAAAAATCCACAAACTCTTGTCTATTATCTAAATAACTTCTTAGCCATTCTAAAACTACTCCTCTCACACCAAGTGAATGCAACTTGGACAATAATATAGAATGATCTATTGTGTCAAATGCTTTTTTAAGATCAATAAACACACCGATAGTGTATTTCCTATTATCAGTTTCTGTTGCTATATCCTCCATTATATTCATTACAGCTGAAGCAGTGGATCTATTAGTTCGGAATCCATACTGGCTCTCACTCAACAGCATGTTCTTCTCAATAAAACTGTCTAATTTTTCTACAAATACTTTTTCAATTATTTTAGAAAATTGTGACAGCAGTGACACTGGTCTGTAATTAGTAAATATATGTTTATCTCCCGTTTTATAGAGTGGAATTACTTTTGCTACCTTCATTCTATTTGGAAAAGTCCCTGTTTGAAAAGAGAGATTAAAAACATAACATAGAGGTTTGATGATACAGTCAATAGTCTTTTTTACAATTATCATGTCAATACCATCACTGTCTGTTGATGCCTTATTTTTCAGTTTTGTTACAACCGATAGAATTTCATTTTCACTAACATCTCCTAAAAGCATGGACTGTAGCACTTTGCTTCCCCCTCTCCATCCACTCTGTATATCTTTATGTTCTTCAATACTCTCTGCCAATTTGGGTCCAACATTCACAAAAAAAGAATTGAATCCATTTGCTACTTCTTTCATATTTGTTATCATCTTATTATCCTCATTTATAAAATAGCTTGGAGGGTTTGTAGGCCCCGATGTTTTACCTATTACCTTGTTCAGAATATTCCAGGTTCCTTTAATATTGTTTTTGTTGTTTTCTAGTAAGTTATTGTAATAGTCTTTTTTAGCTTGTCTCATTATTGTTATCAATTTGTTTTTGTAAACCTTATATTTCGTTTCAGCATCATTTGTTCTTACTTTTATAAAGTCTCTATAAAGTTTGTTTTTCTTTTTACAAGCATTCTGTAGTCCCTTAATAATCCAAGGCTTTATATTGTAGCTGTCTCTTTGTTTCCATACATTCGGACAATGTATTTCATACAATGATAAATAAATATTAAGAAAAGCCTCATATGCAGCATTTGCCTCTCCCACATACACCTCATTCCAGTCTGCTTCAAATAAGTCCTTCCTAAATTTATTTATTGCCTCTTCAGTCCTTTTCCTTGTATACCTATGGGTTTTCTCCTCCCTCTTTCTATACATTTGACAGTCATAAGTAAGAAACACAGGTAAGTGGTCACTTGTATCATTAATTATTAATCCACTTTTTATGTTATTTTCTATGTCATTTATAAAGATGTGATCAATTAATGTTGCACAATTTGTCGATATTCTACTGGGTTTGGTGATCAATGGATAAAGCCCTCTACTATATACCACATCCAAGAAGTCTCTTGCTGATTTATTTCTGGGTGAGCTTAGCAGGTCTATGTTATAGTCGCCACACATGACGAATGTTTTCTTTTCCTTTACCTTACACAGTAATTCTTCCAGACTATCATGAAATGCTTCTACCTTAGACCCAGGTGTCCTATATAAACACGTAACAATAACATTTCTCTTCTTTTCTATGTCTACCTCCACAGTTACACATTCAAATAAATCATCGATTACCGTTGTCATACATTCAACAGGTTTACATTTCAAGTCGCAGTCAACAAACAGGGCCACACCTCCTCCCTTCTTGTTTTTTCTACTACTGTGATACAACTTATACCCGTCAATGGAGAAGTCAATACCTCTGTCTTTATCGATCCATGTTTCAGAAAGTGCTATTATTTTGATTTTGCTGTTTAAAGTCTTCAAGTATTCGTCAATCTTTGAGAAATTTGCATATAAGCTTCTGCAGTTGAAATGTATTAAAGAAAATTTATTATCCAAGCTAACATTGTCATTAAATTGTTCCTCGGTGTAGTAGTCACAAGTAGCATTGATTGAGTTGAACAGATGGTTATCTGGGTCAACATCATATTCAAAGTCATGTAATTTATAGTCCAAGTATTCAGCTCTTGAAGACGCTTGATTCTCAGTTGTCTCACCTTCTCGTTGCGAAGCCTTCCCCATCTCCATCCAAGGATGAGCCATGTCAGTCATACGCCTAGCAGGTCTCATCTATATTGATCCAAGTCACGGAGCTCTCGAATCGTGACAACTTTGGCTTCTTCATATGGTCCATTTAGCCGAATCATGATTTTACAGTTTCGTGTCCATGTTGCTTGTATCTTGTTTTCTTTTCTGAGGATGCGTGCTTGTCTTGCAATGTCGGCGTTCTTCTTTGTAAGATGTTCATTGATGTAAACCCCAGTTCCTTTCAGCTTCCTTCCCTGCCGTAGTAACTCCGTCTTATGTTTTCGATTCGCAAACCGGATCACAATGGCTGGGTTGGTTCTGCTGTCCTTCCTGGGTATAGTATGGCACGCCGAAATGCTGCCACTTTGAAGAGATATGTTCTTACTTGTAAAAAAGTTAATTACTTGCCGTTCAAGTGTCTCAAGTTCGTCTGCCGGAGCTTCGGCGTCCTTGTCAGCGTCCCTGCTGCGAGTCCCGGCCACTATTGCATACGTGCGATGTTTGGTTTCCAGTCCCCTTATAATCAAATCGTCCATTCTGGTGTATTGTTCAAGTTCGTCAATTCTTGCTTCTAGGTCGACAATTTTCTTGTCTTTCTCCTTGATGATGTTTTTTAGCATTTTGATCTCGGTCAACAACTCCATTAGTGTGTCTTGCTGCTTGGCCACTGTCCTTACATCTTCCGACAGGGAGTTGATAGATTTTCTAATCTCCTCCGAGTCTTCCTCGAGTTTCTTGTGTTTTGCAGTCATTTTCTTGAATATCGCCGGCTTGTAATCTAATGTATACCTGCTTTACTTCTACATCATCCTCAGACAGGACGTCCATCACAAAGATCCATGCTCGGGAGATTCTGGACTCCAGAGGTAACCCCACAGTAGAAGTGGACCTTGTTAGTATGTTGACAAACTTCTTCACAGAAAGATGATTGCTGATTGCTAGCGGCCGGTCAACGAGGAGAAGTCTCCGGTGGGTCTTCAATCTCTCCTTGGCCCAGGCAGTCATCTCTTGCAGTCATCTCTTGCCTAAAATCAGCAATAATAATCCCGGTGCCGAAGAAGTCGCTCATCACCACCCTGAATGATTACCACCTGGTGGCCCTCACTCCGGTAATCACGAAGTGCTTCGAGAGGCTGATTCTAAAGCACAAGAAGGGCTGTCTCTCCCAAGATTTTGACACCTACCAGTTCGCATATCGGGCGAACAGATCCACTGAGGATTCCATCACTGTGGCTCTCCACTTTGCGCTCTACCACCTGGTGCAACAGCAGAGCTACGTCCGGATGCACTTTGTGGATTACAGTTCTGCTGTTCATGCAATAATACCGGACATCCTCATTACAAAACTAAACTCTCTCGGCCCCCCCCACACTTGTGCCTAGATTAAGGACTTTCTCTCCAACCGTGAAAAAATCTAAACCCCCCTGCCGTTATTCTGATCATTCTCTGTTGTAAAAAAAAAAAGCAATTGACTTATTGTTCTATTGTAAATCTTAGGGATCACACTGCAGTCTCCTTCCAATCAAGTAAAGAGGCAGAAGTGAGCTGTTAGCGTTTGGCAGATACTGTCAAAGAACAGTATCAACCTCTTCAGCAGCCCACATACTCAATGCGAAATGTGGTTTACACGTTGCAGGCTCATTTGCAAAACCAATATGCTTCGACAGAGAAACAAGACAGCTTCTCTAGCTCTGTTTCGTTATAAGATTAAATGATGAGTGTAATGAATACATAGCCACTTTAGTACATGAACTTTACAATAGGAATCGGTACCAAATGTATTACTTTTATGGGTACTGACCGAATTCCATCAGTACTACCGGGTATTGATTCAAGTAAAACCACTTGACAAGGGAACTTCAAAACTTTTGCTTGACTCTGGCTGTCCAGAGTCGGGACCCGGGCCTGTGCATAGGTTGGGGACATTTCTGCGCTCCTGACCCATCTTCGTTTGGGATGGTCTCCTGCTGGCTCCACCTTGGACTGGGGACTCACTATTATGTTGGATCCACTATGGACTAGACTTTCACAATATTATGTTAGACCCACTCGACGTCCATTGCATTCGGTCTCCCCTAGAGAGGGGGGAGGAGGGGGTCACCCACATCTGCGGTCCTCTCCAAGGTTTCTCATACTCATTCACATTGACATCCCACTGGGTTGTGAATTTTTCCTTGCCCTTTTGTGGTCTCTGAACCGAGGATGTCGTTGTGGCTTGTGCAGCCCTTTGAGACACTTGTGATTTAGGGCTATATAAATAAACATTGATTGATTGATTGATTGATTGTGACTTCTCACCGGCTCAAACACTTAGCAAGGAAACAATTACTCAAGCGGCACTCAGAGAAGCAAGCATGCTCAAACATACATTCAGTTAACTCAAACATAAAGCTACCTCTACTTTTCTAAAATGCGCTAGCTAGCTCTATGCTAACTTACATGGGTTTTGGCATATACAGTGAAGAAAATAAGTATTTGAACACCCTGCTATTTTGTAAGTTCTCCCACTTAGAAATCATGGAGGGGTCTGAAATTTTCATGGTACTGTAGGTGCATGTCCACTGTATGAGAGATAACCTAAAAGAAAAATACAGAAATCACAATCTATGTTTTTTTAACAATTTATTTGTGTGATACAGCTGAAAATAAGTATTTGAACACCAACATTAATATTTGGTAGAGTAGCCTTTGTTTGCAATTACAGAGGTCAAACATTTCCTGTAGTTCTTCACCAGGTTTGCAGAGACTGCAGGAGGGATTTTGGCCCACTCCTCCACACAGATCTTCTCTAGATCAGTCAGGTTTTTGGGCTGTCGCTGAGTAACACATACTTTCAGCTCCCTCCAAAGATTTTCAATTGGATTTAATCTGGAGACTCGCTAGGCCATCCCGGAACCTTGATATGGTTCTTATGTAGCCACTTCTTGGTTTTCCTGGCTGTGTGCTTTGGGTTATTGTCATGTTGGAAGATCCAGCCACGACTCATCTTCAATGATTTGACTGAGGGAAGGAGGTTTTTGGCCAAAATCTCACAAAACATGGCTGCAGTCATCCTCTCCTTAACACAGTACAATTGTCCTGTCCCATGAGCAGAAAAACACCCCCAAAGCATGATGCGACCACCCCCATGCTTCACAGTAGGTATGGTGTTCTTGGGATGGTACGCACCATTCTTCTTCCTCCAAACACACATAGTGGAATTATGACCAAAAAGGTAAATTTTGGTCTATTCTGTCCACAAAACTTTCTCCCATGACTCCTCTGGATCATCCACATGGTCATTGGCAAACTTAAGACGGGCCTTAACATGTGCTGGTTTAAGCAGGGGAACCTTCTGTGCTATGCATGGTTTCAAACTATGACGTCTTAGTGTATTACCAACAGTGACCATGGAAACAGTGGTCCCAGCTCTTTTCAGGTCATTGACCAAGTCCTGCCGTGTAGTCCTGGGCTGATTCCTCACCTTTTTTTTAGCATCATTGAGACCACACCAGGTGATATTTTTTCATGGGGCTCCACTCCCATTGAGATTGAGCGTCATGTTTAGCTTCTTCCCTTTTCTCATGATTGCTCAAACAGTGGACCTTTTTTCACCAAGCTGCTTGGCAATTTCTCCAGAGCCCTTTCTATCCTTGTGGAGTTGTACAATTTTGTCTCTGGTGTCGCTTGACAGCTCTTTGCTCTTAGCCCTGCTGAATGTTTGGGTCTTACTGATTGTATGGGGTGGACAGGTGTCTTTAAGCAGCTAACGACCTCACACAGGTGCATCTGATTCAGGATAATACAGTGGAGTAGAGGAGGACTTTTAAAGGGGGACTAACAGGTCTTTGAGGGTCAGAATTCTAGCTGATAGACAGGTGTTCAAATACTTATTTTCAGCTATATCACACAAATAAATTGTTAAAAAAATCATAGATTGTGATTTCTGGATTTTTCTTTTTAGGTTATCTCTCCTATAGTGGACATGCACCTACCGTGAACAAATTCAGACCCCTCCATGATTTCTAAGTGGGAAAACTTGCAAAATAGCAGGGTGTTCAAATACTTATTTTCTTCACTGTAGATGCTACTGATTAGCATTAGCGATTATTCAACACCTTCAAATTTGGTAATCAAAACCAAAACCAAGACGCACATTACAATCAAACAGCAAGTGTGTAATTAGTACAACACTTACAGCATAAATACTTTGTGGGACGCAGCATTAGATAAGACTGCAGGCATATAACGATTTCACAGTATTAAGGGCACGGTATGATTGTATTGTGGTATTGTCAAAAACTTAATAAAGGACTGGTAAAAATACCGTAGTGTGCAAAATGAAATGAGAGAATGTTAGGGTTAAAGACACTTACTGTAATTGAACACAAACATAATGATTTAATCATATTTACTACTAGAAATACAAATAATAGTGCAGGAATATGAAGACGTTCAAGTAACTTTAAAAGACGAGTGTCTTTAAAGTTACAATGTAAACATCCAAGTGTAAAACAATAATGTTTAGTCTTTTTCAACGTTTAACTTCCTAGAAGTATTGTTCTCTGCAGTGGACATTTTTGTAAAAGTTGGTAGAATGTGAATTGACAATTTAACTTTTTGTACTGCAAATACCTCACAAATTGATGTTTGGCCTTACTGGCTTCTTGGTTTCACATCATGGTTATTTTCCGGGTGGCCTGTTACTCCTGTTCCTCATTGCAAACGTCAAGGCGTGCTGGTTTTGTTCCCTTTACATTTGTAACACACTTTACATTTGTTAAAATCTCAAAGTGCTACAAAATACAAAAGTAAAAAAAATATATATTTAAATAGAAAGTTAGAATATATCATCAAGTATTAAAATAGAAATTAAATCATGACACACACTAGATAAAGACAGATAAAACAAGAAACATAGATACAAATAGAAAAAAAAGCATGAAAGCAGAGGATAAAAAACAGATATGCAAGCAGTGTACTTAAAAACAAGAGGGCAGAGAAATTAGAAATGATATTAAACCAAGCGCTTTACTCCGAGGGGAAATCTCCCCAGCAAAGTCTGTGTCGTTGGTCCGCCATGATTATCAAGCCAAACAACGCTAGTGGGCATGTCAGAAAAATTGTGTGTAAATTATCAAATAAAACTTTGTATCACATTCCGCCTGATTGTAGCTGAGATAGGCGCCAGCGCCCCTGACACCCCAAAAGGGAATAAGCGGTAGAAAATGGATGGATGGATGGATTACATTGTGTTCCGGGCAAGAAGACAAAAGGCTGAAACCTTCCAAGAAGAATGCTCGTAAAACCCCACTTGGACTTCCAAGCAGACAGATGGCAGAATCTGCCCAACTTCCACAGGAACTCTTTTTGAAGTATTTTTACGAACTCTTTCTTTGATCTATTTTTTGGACCCTCTTTGAACAATTTTATGGAACTTTCTTTGAATTGTTCGGGAACCAAAGGCAACGCTGGTCATGACCCACTTCCCTGAGGAAGCAGCTGTGGGAAGGAGGGAGGTGAAAATCAAATAATGAGATGAGAACGATCTTGGGGCAGAGCTTGGTGCAGACTGTGCAAAAAGTGTACAGTGGCCATCTATCCCTGGATCCGAGTCAACATTTAATTCTGTCTCTGTTTGATTCTTTGCCTTTTTGTCTTGTTTAATAGATGTCATTAGTGTTTGAAGCGGATAGCGCATGTGCCTGACTTCGTGTTTTGCGGAAAATGCATTAATAAATGACGGTTTTTCGGTAATGAAAAAATTAAACGGTATTACTAATTATTGCAAATTATCATTATACCGTTAACTGTTACATCCCTAGTTCATTAACAAGTCAAAAATGCGGTCACGGTACCTTCCTACCGCAAATGTTGTTACATTTTTGGGGCATTAAGCCAAAATACAAGGGCGATCGGGGCACTTATAATATTGTTACGTGCCTACTAAACTGGCATATTCAGCTTCACGGCAAAGACTACTTCCTCGCAAGGCAACACAATAGTAACACTGTTATTTTGTAACACCATTATTCCTAACATTGCCCAATACACAAGCTATGCAAAAATATATATTCCTGAAAAGGTACACGGGGGGTTTTATTGATATATTTATGATTGCGATTTAGTTGGGAAGACGTGGCACATTTGGGAGGGTGGCCGTGCCAGCAACCTGAGGGTTCCTGGTTCCATCCTAACCTTATACCAACCTCGTCACAACCGTTGTGTCCTGAGCAAGACACTTCACCCTTGCTCCTGATGGGTCATGGTTAGGGCCTTGCATGGCAGCTTCCGTCATCAGTGTGTGAATGGGTGAATGTGGTAATTGTGTCAAAGCGCTTTGAGTACCTTGAAGGTAGAAAAGCGCTATACAAGTATAACCCATTTACCATTTAGTTGTCGTGGTGTAGAACTGTGTTGAATCATACCGTGCTTGGACTATTATAGATGCCTAGAGGGTCTCCCACTAAGCCATGATAGAGTGTGATCTCCGGAAACTGCCAAAAGGCAGCTATAAAGAGCAAAGCAAAGCTTGCAAAGTGTTCAGGGAATACAACAATATTATTTCAAGCATTTAAGAGGTTAATTCCACACACTAAGGAGACTTTGACCTACGCCAATCTGTGCTCGCCAATAGAGGAAATCAGTGCGCAGGAACGGATGTCTCGTAACAAAAAGATCAATAGAAGAGAGTTAGCATTGATTTGTTTGCCATTATTATGACTCACAGTCTGACTGTCTTGTAGTCTTGTTAAAAGTTATGTTTGTTTACAGTCCTTCCTTTCTCTGTCTTTTTTTCCTCTGCCATTTGACATTTTTATTGGAAAAAGTGTGATTCTCCTCTGCGCACAGCAAATATAGGCTATGCAAAAAATTGAATAAAAAGATAAGTGCATAACAGTGTGCACGTCTGCCGTCGATCACATGTGCGCCACTGAATACTCAAGGAGTTTTGGCGTTTGCTCACACATGAAAAATTGGAGGAAAAATTGGTCCCAGCAAGGAACATATGCGACTCATACTTGCCAACCCTCCCAATTTTCCCAGGAGACTCACGAATTTCAGTGGCCCTCCCAAAAATCTCCCAGGGCAACCGTTCTCCTGAATATCTCCCGATTTCCACCCGGACAACAATATTAAGGGGCGTGCCTTGAAGGCACTACTTTTCGCGTCCTCGCTCACCGTTATCCATAGGTTTATCTATAACCCAAAAAAGGAGGAAGGCACGGAGCTACTTCTCAGCTTGTGTTTATTCCAGCCGGCACGTTAATACACTGACACACAACATCCGGATTCCCATCATGCATTGCTTCAAAACCTCGGCAAGTAGTAATGTCCAAAAACATAACAGAGACAAAGCAAACGGCAGAGGAAGAGACATGGCGACAACGAGTAAGAAGTAGTACACTTGCAAGTTCCAATTCCAAATTTCCAAATTATTGGAAAAGCATTTTTCAGTTCATTTAGGACAGCTCGAAGGGGAAGGGGTATGCTGCCGGCAAATTTTCTAGATCAGACTCTCCATTGAACACGGTGGCCGATCAGATATACTTATTCATGAACGGTTTATATACAGATATATATATATATATATATACACAGTATATAAGAAATATTTACACCCCCCGCTAGCCCCCCCTTCATTTCCCAAATTCGAAGGTCTCAAGGTTCAATCAGTCAATCAATCAATCAATCAATGTTTATTTATATAGCCTTAAATCACAAGTGTCTCAAAGGGCTGCACAAACCACAACGACATCCTCGGTACAGAGCCCACATAGGGGCAAGGAAAAATTCACCCCAGTGGGACGTCGGTGACAGTGACAATGATGACTACGAGAAACCTTTGAGAGGACCGCATATGTGGGCAACCTCACCCCCCCTAGGGGAGACCGAAAGCAATGGATGTCGAGCGGGACTAACATGATATTGTGAAAGTCCAGTCCATAGTGGATCCAACATAACGGTGAGAGTCCAGGTTGGCAAGTATGATGTGACTACTGTTTTCAATTGTATCCGAACTGTTAGTGTTATTGTTCTATGCAATGTGTTGCTCTACCTGCCACTGTCACGATATGAAGTAAAGGCACAAATTCAAAAAAATAGGATTCTCTGTCGTGATTAATAATCTAGGAAGGTACACAGTCTGACTTTTGTGTATGTTACAATCCATTAAACGAAAATAAAGTTCTGATATGTCCGGAAAATAATCATAGTCTTATCTCCATGTCTTAACAGTTTTTTTTAGACAAACCACCTCATGACAGAATGTCTGTCTATTTTTGGCGGTGGGTTATCTACATCAGTGTTTTTCAACCACTGAGAGTATGTAATTTCACCTATTTGGGTTAAAAAAAGAGTGAATCGTGAGATCGACAGGCGGGTCGGTGCGGCGTCTTCAGTAATGCGGACGTTGTACCGATACGTTGTGGTGAAGAAGGAGCTGAGCCGGAAGGCAAAGCTCTCAATTTACCGGTCGATCTACATTCCCATCCTCACCTTTGGTCATGAGCTTTGGGTCATGACCGAAAGGATAAGATCACGGGTACAAGCGGCCGAAATGAGTTTCCTCCGCCGGGTGGCGGGGCTCTCCCTTAGAGATAGGGTGAGAAGCTCTGTCATCCGGGAGGAGCTTAAGTAAAGCCGCTGCTCCTCCACATCGAGAGGAGCCAGATGAGGTGGTTCAGGCATCTGGTCAGGATGCCACCCGAACGCCTCCCGAGGGAGGTGTTTAGGGCACGTCCAACCGGTAGGAGACCACGGGGAAGACCCAGGACACGTTGGGAAGAGTACGTCTCCCGGCTGGCCTGGGAATGCCTCGAGATCCCCCGGGGAGAGCTAGATGAAGTGGCTGGGGAGAGGGAAGTCTGGGCTTCCCTGCTTAGGCTGCTGCACCCGCGACCCGACCTCGGATAAGCGGAAGAAGATGGATGGATGGGTGGATGGGTTAAAAAAAATGTGTAAACCAGTAATTATAATCCGCAAATATTGTGTCGTTGTTGAGTGTCGGTTCTATCTAGAGCTTGGCAGGGTAACCGTGTAATACCCTTCCATATCTGTAGATGGCAGCAGGTAGCTAATTGCTTTGTAGATGTCGGGAACATGGTTTGTTGTCGTGATCACAATATGCAGACTGGAGGCAGCTTGCAGGTAAAAAGGTATCTAATGCTTAATCCAAAAGTAAACAAAAGGGGAATGCCACTAAGAAAAGGCATTTACATTATTTTCCGGAGTATAAGTCGCTCCGGAGTATAAGTCGCACCTGCCGAAAATACATAAATAAAGATGGGAAAAAACATATATAAGTCGCACTGGAGTATAAGTCGCATTTTTTGGGGAAATTTATTTGATAAAACCCGACACCAAGAATAGACATTTGAAAGGCAATTCAAAATAAATAAAGAATAGCTAATAACAGGCTGAATAAGTGTACATTATATGACGCATAAATAACCAACTGAGAAGGTGCCTGGTATGTTAACATAACATATTATGGTAAGAGTCATTCAAATAACTATAACATATAGAACATGCTATACATTTACCAAACAATCTGTCACTCCTAATCGCTAAATCCCATGAAATCTTATACGTCTAGTCTCTTACCTGAATGAGCTAAATATTATTATTTGATATTTTACGGTAATGTGTTAATAATTTCACACATAAGTCGCTCCTGAGTATAAATCGCACCCCTATGAAAAAAAAAACGCGACTTATAGTCCGAAAGGACTTTAAGTCGCAGTGGCTTTAGGGAAGGCTATGCAAAAACAAAACTAGAATGGAACTGGTTGCGTAGTAAATAAAAACAGAATGCTGGATGACAGCAAAAACTTACGGCATGTGGAGCTGAGACGGCGACGACAAAGTACATCCGTACATGACATGACAATAAACAAAGGATAGCAACAACTTAAATAGTCTTGATTACTTAAAACAAAGCAGGTGTGAGGAATAGCTCTTAAAGGAAGACATGAAACTGCTACAGGAAAAGCCACCAAAATAGGAGCGCAAGATTAAAACTAAAACACTGCACACAAGAAAACACCAAAAACCTCCAAATAAGTCACGGCGTGATGTGACAGGTCGTGACAGTACACCTACTTTGAGACAAGCGCTATTGTTGGTTATGGTTTGAATTCATATCAAACAATTGCAATAAGGACTTTTTTATCGTCCATATCAGCTACTGGGTTTAATTGTTTTATGTTTTCTGCTGGTGGTGTGCCTCAGAATTGTTTCAATGTGCCTTAGCTCAGAAAAGGTTAATAGACACTGCATTAACCAATTACTGCAGACGCCGGAAAGATCCTTGCCATGGCATCATGCACTTCATCCCATCAGCTCTCTACCTTGCAATCAGTGCCCGCCTTCTAATAGTGTGGACAGCCAGGCCATCAACCCTAACTGGGCTGAGGGTGGCTCTGAGAAACCAGCACAAGACGCTGAGGTGGGGGGTTGGGCAAAAGGGAGTGGCAAAATGTCCTTGTTCAAGGGAGAAAGTACACACACACACACACTCCTGTACATGCATGCTCCAGACCCTTGGCATTGTCTTTGTTAGGGGGCAGATTGCACAGCACAGCTTCAGTCTGCTGCAAATCGCATCCTTGAGCAATGGAGCTAAATGATTAATCTACTGAAGCACTGAAGCTGCAACATCATCCTTCCTGGGACAATGCAACCAGGAGCAAGCTGGGCTGTGAGGATCAAGTAGTGACACTAGTCAAAACATAAAATAACTAGGGGTGGGCAAATTAGTGCGTTAATTTCGAGTTAACTCATCAATCTATTAACGGCGACAATTATTTTATCGCACATTTGCGTATGCTATTTACATGCTTTTATTTTGTTAACGCCTTTTCTTAACAAGATTTATTTTGTTAACGCCTTTTCTTAACAAGATGGCGTCGCCCGGATAAGCTTCGGCTTCGAAGGGCTCTTGGTAAAGATGGAACATTTGGCAAAAATACCGGACAATTCTGCAAATTTCATGGCTGGCTTACAGCGTGGTCACTCCGGGATCACTTACGACCGCCAGACAATTCTGAATGTGGATAGATTGGGCCGTTTTGGACTGAATTACGCGTGCTTGCTAGACCGGCTAGCTAGCATGGGAATACTTTGCCGGCTACATCCAGCGGCCTGTGAAGCAGCGGAGTATATGTGTTGTCTGTCTATTTATGAATAATGCAGACGAGGAGTGTTGGCTGAGTTCTTAACGTTTGCTTTCAGAGCGTGCATATCACAACATACAAGATGCCGTCATGGCTACACAGCTGTTGCATGCTGGGTAGGGTAGTTCTTTATTTCCCTGGCTCATAACATCACAATATAGTACCATGTATATGATGCGTTCAGTTTATCAAAGTACCAAGCAAACAATCGGAAAATTCTCATCATATCAATTCCTAGATATGGTCATAATTATTCTAAGTGCACTACGCAGAATAAACACAACATTATTAATATTGCTACTACGGATAATTTGATCAAAAATTCCCTAAAACAGCCCACTACGTATAATATAGTTTTTTTAAACATAAGATCCCTGATAAAAAAAAAAGTTTCTGCTGTTACCTCAGAAATTGCCTGTTCAGATGTTATGATTGTGGCTCAGAGATTTGTATGTAGATTATATTTATTTTCCATAACAAACAGGTTAACTTAAATACCCTGGCAGTGGCAATAAGCTTAAATGTTTGTATTTACATTTTTTGAGTTGATTTTCATAAAATATGCTATTTAACTGCTACTGTTTAACAAGGACTGATTTAAATTGTGTTTGCACAACAAATGTTTTGGTGCTTTTGTTCATGTGGGAGAATATTCCAATAAAGGTGCACTACACACTACTTTTGAATTCATTATTGGGCTTTGCATATAAAATGCAGTTAATCGCGATAAATCGGACAAATAGTGCGATTAACTTTGATTAAAATTTTTAATCGTTGCCCAGCCCTAAAAATAACGGAAGCTCGTGGCAGGTTCATATTAGGAGGCAGTTCCTGCAACTCAGCATCTGAGCCTCCTTTTTTTTTAGGTTGATCGAGAAAACACAGTTTTGTTTTGAATAGCTTTTTTTTTTTTTTTCAGGATTTTACTGGCTTTTTTTGTTGTGACTGTTGCAGCCCAAAATGCCTGGATTTGAGGCAGCTTTTTCAAAAAGTTGCGGGGAAAGTTCATTGAATCGGTTCGTGACTTTATGAATTTGCGATCAAAGTTAAAGTGTTTTTGGCAGGAGCGGTTCTAGGCATGCTTATATGAGGGGGCAGTCAGAAATGTGAAGGGGGCATCATGTGTACACATCATGCTCCAGCACTTTTTTTTCTGTGCTTATAGTAACGATGATTTCTTCATTGAAATGGGTCTTTAGCTATGTGTCCAACCCCAACCTGGAGTAGTGGATTGCACTTTGTCAGGCCTCTACCTTCAGACCTGTCCAACTTGGGTGTCCCACCTGAAGACTAAGCTCCTGCTGGTATAGCTCTTACGGTCACTGAGGCACGCAAACCCCCTGACCACAATAAGGTGGCAATCCCTCAGGGGGGAAACATTAACAGTGCTGCCATATTTCCGACAGGGGAAACAGAAGCAGGCGTCTCGCACCACAGAATACTCTAGCCATGGTCGTGTGCGGTACCAGGCAGGATTGAATGATCTTAATGTTGTACCAAATGCACGCTTTGGGTAGTCACCCAGTATTGGCTGAGAGGGTGTGTTGCCAATTAAGTCACTGCGTAGCTGAGCAGGCTGCTTTGGGGGAGCGCTTGTTGGGGGGACGGAGGGAGCTGGTGCAGGAGAAACAGTGCTTGCTGGTGCTAAAGGTGCAGTATTGCTAGCTGCTGTCCCTGATGTACTAGCAGTAGCATCATTGCTACTACTACATGCAGGAGCAGGACTAGACTTTTTAAATGCTCTGAAAAATGGATGCATTACAGAGCATTAACTTTCTCTTTGTGAGCTGCTGGAAGCTGAAGCAGAAAATAAGTAAGCTTGAACAACAACAGAAAAAACCCGCTGTGATTACAAAAACAACAACAGTACAGGACTACAGCCTGGGGCGGGGCTTAACAGGGGTCTGTCAGACACAGGTCACTTGTCTTCAGTTTGTCACATGCAGTGGACGTGGGCACTCATCTGTGCACAAAACTCATTCACTCCAATGTATGTGTGTTGCCCACTTGCTTGTAAATTGATGAAAACGGCAGTGTTTTTTTTTGTAGGTGTCTTGATCATATCAAATGAAACTTATAGTTTGTTTATTACAAAATGTAGATTGAAACATTAAAGGTTGACTATGTAGAATTACAAGAAAAACAACAGAAAAATAATTCCAGCAGTCGATTGCCAGACCGTTGCTAAGTAAAACGGGCCGTTGCTACGGACTCCGCTCTGAACAGGTGACAGCAGAGGAGGACTTCTAAGCAGGATATATACCTTATGTTTAATTTTTATCGTAATTAACAGCATCATAAATGACTTGTAGCTTGTTACAGGGACAGTGGAGGCTCTCTGCCTTCCAAACCACTGCTGCTCAGAGCCTCCGCTGTCACTACTCTCGTCAAGTTGTAAAAAAAAAAAAAAAAAAAAGGAACTCCGTAGCACCGAAAGTCCGCGACGATAAGCGTGTTTATGACGGATAAGACAACACAAATACACCCATCCTAACAAGTATATGATAAATGTAGACAACTTTTCCTTTTCTTTTACTTTCATACTGCAACAGTGATTGGATGTTTACTGAGGGCTAAGGGGTGTGTGCGGGTGTGTGTCTGCTGCGCAGCCTGTGGAATGTTGAATACACGCACAGCAGAGGGAAAGTTGAGAGGGAAGCCGACACTACTATATCGTGTGTGTCCCTTTTTCGGCGGATTTTTCCGCTAGTACAAATAATTTTTTCAACTTATAATGTAGTAATTTTGTGAGTTTATTAAAATTTGCTCTCTCAAATTTTGATTTGAGGGGGCAAGACATTTATTTAAGGGGGCTCTGCCCCGTCTTGCCCCTGCGTAGAGCCGGCCATGGTTTCTGGTAACCTTAAGCTCAAAAAGCACCTCATTTCAACAAAAATTGAAAGGTAACTACAACCGTATTTCTCGGATTAAAAATCGCTCCGGTTGCAACACTAAATTGGCCCTGTTGTGTGAATGTGAGTGTGAATGTTGTCCGTCTATCTGTGTTGGCCGTGCGATAAGGTAGCGACTTGTCCAGGTCTTCCGCCCGATTGCAGCTGAGACAGGCGCCAGCTCCCCCCGCGACCCCAAACGGAATAAGCGGTAGAAAATGGATGGATGGAAATTTCTCCGGAGTATAAGTCGCATTGGCCGAAAATGCACAATAATTAAGGAAAAAAAAAACATATATAAGTCGCACTTGAGCAGGGGTCGGGAACCTTTTTGGCTGAGGGAGCCATGGAAGCCAAATATTTTAAAATGTATTTCCGTGAGAGCCATAATATATTTTTTTAACACTGAATACAACTAAATGTGTGCATTTTTATGTAAAACCAACATTAGGGTATAACATGTCTGTTATTCTTTTCAATAACATTTTTATTCTGAAGCTAACTAATAATGAACAAAATACTTCTTACCATTCTTGACTTCTTGAACAGGTTAGGTAGAAAAACGGATGGATGGATAAAAATGCATGAGAATTTTTTATATTTTGAATGTTATTTTTAACATTGATTATCAGTGGAATTATTCATTACTTATTGTGTTAAGCAATGTTAGCTAAGATTAATCTAAGAGCAGGATGCAGTCATTGAAAAAGCCACATCTGGCTCTAGAGCCATAGGTTCCCTACCCCTGCACTAGAGTATAAGTCACATTTTTGGGGGAAATTTATTTGATAAAATCCAACACCAAGAATAGACATTTGAAAGGAAATTTTAAATAAATAAAGAATAGTGAACAACAGGCTGAATAAGTGTACGTTATATGACGCATAAATAACGAACTGAGAAGGTGCCTGGTATGTTAACGTAACATATCATGGTAAGAGTCATTCAAATAACTATAACATCTATGGCAGTGGTTCTCAACCTTTTTTCAGTGATGTACCCCCTGTGAACATCTTTTTAATTCAAGTACCCCCAAATCACAGCAAAGCATTTTTTGTTGAAAAAAAGCCATAAAGAGGTAAAATACAGCACTATGTCATCAGTTTCTGATTTATTAATTTGTATAACAGTGCAAAATATTGCTCATTTGTAGTGGTCTTTCTTGAACTATTTGGACAAAAAGATATAAATATAACAAAAAATTATGAAAAATAAACAAGTGATTCAATTATGAATAAAGATTCCTACACATAGAAGTAATCATCAAAATTAAAGTGCCCTCTTTGGGGTTTGTAATAGAGATCCATCTGGATTCATCAACTTAATTCTAAAAATTTCTTCAGAAAAAAAAGAAATCTTTAACATCAATATTTATGGAACATGTCCACAAACAATCTAGCTGTCAACACTGAATATTGCATTGTTGCATTTCTTTTCACAGTTTATGAACTTACATTCATATTTTGTTGAAGTATTATTCAATAAATATATTTATAGAGGATTTTTGAATTGTTGCTATTTTTAGAATATTTTTTAAAAATCTCACGTACCCCTTGGCATACCTTCAAGTACCCCCAGGGGTACGCGTACCCCCATTTGAGAACCACTGGTATAGAACATGCGATACGTTTACCAAACAATCTGTCACTCCTAATCGTTAAATCTGATAAAATCTTCCTCTTCATTGTCTCTTCTAAACAACTCTGTCAACTCCAAATGGTAGACAATGCGCCGCTTCCTCTTCTATCGGTACATCGTTTACGTCAGAGTCATTGTCAATTGCACTTCCAATTATTCCAGCCTTTTTGAATCCGGACAGGATGGTTTCAGTTGTCACTGAAGCCCATGCTTTGTCGATCCATCCAATCACATTCAGAAAAGTTGCATGGTGCATTCTCCTGGTTGCCGTGAAGCTGTGTATTTAGCCCGCAATTAGCTTTTTCTCAGTTTTCTTCATTTAAGTAAGAGTACCCTCTGCTTTTCGGCAGTCCCTTACAAGTTTCTCGCTTACTCCATACTTTCTTTTAGCTGCTCGATTGCCGTTTTCTGCTGCATATTTCACTACTTCTAGCTTGTAACCTGCTGTATATGATTTCCTTTTCGATGCCATTTTTTTTAAGCCCTTCTCAGTTTTTATAAGTTACCGCCAATGTTGAAATTATCCATTTACATAGGTACGGAAGTAGTAACAGGTAGTATCTTTTTTTTTCACAATGCACTTCTGCCATGATGCGCCCCCCCACCAAATTTTTATTGCTTGACGTGTGTATGTGACGATTGCTTGATATACGCCTAGTTTCTTGCGTGAATGAGATAAATAATATTATTTGATATTTTACGGTAATCTATTAAGAATTTTTTGGAGGAGACCCTGCCCCAAGTGGAGGAGTTTGAGTACCTGGGAGTCTTGTTCACGAGTGAGGGAAGAGTGGATTGTGAGATAGAAAGGCGGATCGGTGCAGCGTGTTCAGTAATGCGGATGCTGTATCGATCCGTTGTGGTAAAGAAGGATTTTTGATTGATTGATTGTACTTTTATTAGTAGATTGCACAGTTCAATACATATTCCGTACAATTGACCACTAAATGGTTACACCCAAATAAGTTTTTCAACTTGTTTAAGTCACGGTCCACGTAAATCAATTCATGGTAGCTTCAAGGAGCTGAGCCGGAAGGCAAAGCTCTCAATTTACCGGTCGATCAACGTTCCCATCCTCACCTATGGTCATGAGCTTTGTTTTAATACCGAAAGGACAAGATCACGGGTACAAGTGGCCGAAATGAGTTTCTTCGCAGGGTGGCGGGGCTCTCCCTTAGAGATAGGGTGAGAAGCTCTGCCATCCAAGGGGACCTCAAAGTGAAGTTGCTGCTCCTCCACATCGAGAGGAGCCAGATGAGGTGGTTCGGGCATCTGGTTAGGATGCCACCCGGACACCTCCCGAGGAAGGTGTTTAGGGCACGTCCAACCGGTAGGAGGCCACGGGGAAGACTATGTCTCCCGGCTGGCCTGGGAACGCCTCGGGATCCTCCGGGAAGACCTGGACAAAGTCGCTAGGGAGAGGAAAGTCTGGGCTTCCCTGCTTAGGCTGCTGCCCCCGCGACTTGATCTAGGATAAGCGGAAAAAGATGGATGGATGGATGGATGTTAATAAGTTCACACAGAAGTCGCTCAAGAGTATAGGTCGCACCCCCGACCAAAGTATGAAAAAAAACTGCGACTTATAATTCCAAAAATACGGTATATTAATGTTTTACTTGTTTTATACCACACAGACCTAAGATTGGACGAGATGTTAGTAAAACCACATACTGTACTTAATTGTCTTACGCTGGATGAATATAGGTAAAATAAATATACGAACACATTTAAGCTAAAATGTGGGGAAGCTGGTGTGTTGCTAAATGTTTACCCAAAAGGCTTTGCACTTTAAGGCTATGTCTACACTAAGCCGGATACCCCCTTAAACTTATTTAGCCTAAACCCCGTTTCAGCCACACTAAACTATCGTTTAAGGTTCTCCTCCTCTGACATTTTTTACACGGGTAAGTGCGCCGTGTATTTCTTGAATCTCCAGCCCTTAGCTTTGTATGAACTCATAGATCGTTTACAAACTGAGTTCGGAGAGAAAGTGACCCCAGAAAGATCGCGCCCCGCACAGGAAGTGCTGTCAGAAAGAACACGCCACAGCCAACTTCATAACAAAGTGTTTTTTGTAAACCGGAGCAAACCACTGGAAATATGGAGGCGAGTCATCCAGACATGCCCGTGTTTCGCCTTTCGTGTGTACAGACGCTTGTGGAAATGACATAAATACCTTAAGGCAAAGCAATTGCAGCTATTTGGGATAAAACACTTCTCAGACAGCAAGAGAACTTTTCAATGCCCAGGTCAGATGTAATTCCACTTACCGAAAAACTTTGTCCATTTGTCGAAGGAGAGACAACGAGAATGCGGGCTCCCGTGGATGTGATTTAAAAATGCAGCGTGTGCTTTTTGTATTACCTGGCCGTCGAGTGAAGACTACGGAAAACAGTGAATGCTTTTGGACTGGCAAAGCAGACTGTATCAGTTATTGTCCACCAGGAGACTGGCGTGCCAGCAACCTGAGCGTTCCTGGTTCGATCCCCACCTTCTACCAACCTTGTCACATCCGTTGTTTCCTTGAGCAAGACACTTCACCCTTGTTCCGGATGGGTCGTGGATAGGGCCTTGCATGGCAGCTCTCACCATCAGTTTGTGTGAATGGGTGAATGTGGAAATAGTGTCAAAGCGCTTTGAGTATAGCTATACAAGTATAACCCATTTTTAATGCTATTATCATTTACTTTATTGGAAAATAAATAGGAACAATACTATACAACTGTCACGGCGCTGATTCAAACCCAGGATTCTCCCGCAGCTGATTCCCACACTCCTTCTGGCAGCATGCCAGTACACGCCCCCGCACGTACCATGCGCACCACGCCCACGCTTTGCCTCAGTTGTAGGCTGCCTGTCATCAGAGAACCCGGCAGTAATCAGAAGGACGGCAAAAAATCCAGTCACTCCTTGTATCCTGCGCCGGAACGTCGTTAACTCTATTAGTAAGCATATACGTCTCTGGCTTACTTTTCGTTGTCCTCACCTCCTTTTGTCTTCTGCCTTTTTACCTCGTTGAATTGTCCCTTGTCCTCCTTGCAGTTGCCTAACTCGATCCTCGATCACTCGCCTGGACTCGGACCTTGTTTGCTTGCCGCCTGCCCACGACCTCCTGTCTGTCCCCGGATCTTCCTTGTGCCTACCCCTCCTTGACCAGATGAAGGTTTCATCTAACACGCATGTACAACATCCTCTTGTTTTATTTACATGGTTAACTTTACACTTAATCCTGGAACCAACACTTAGTATAGCATACACATCCCACACAATCATCAAAGGTTACAATAAACCTGGTAACCTTAAGTCTTTCGTGGTGTCGTCTCCTTCCAGTCCTCACGTACATAACAACATTACAAATTATGAAATTAAATCAACAAAATCAATATCAGTCTTGACAGTCTTTACCATGAATTAATTAACATGGACCCCGGCTTAAACAAGTTGAAAAACTTATTCGGGTGTTACCATTTAGTGGTCAATTTTACAGAATATGTACTGAACTGTGTAATCTACGAATAAAAGTTTTAATCAATCAATCAATCAAAACAAGGGTATTTGTTCGAATCTCATCAAGACGTGCATACTTTTGCCATGCCCTCATTGGCGATACACTTGAAAAATGAACGCAGCGAATGCAATTTAACCATGAACATATGATTAGCTGAATTACAGTTCATCACATTAGTGATAGTCACAGATCATTCAAGACAATCGCCCTACTCCCATTCTTTCAGTAAGAGCAACTCCATTGTCGTTATCTCTTCAATCACTCCCACAGTGACAGGGCTGATGACATGCCCCAAGTCCTTATTTTTCCACTGAATTTAAAAGGGAGACGTGTTGCCTCTGATGACAATTAACACAGAGATATCAGCCGTGCCTTTTTAATATGCCGTTGCCGTGGAAACTCCAGCCTAACAGCTTCTGCCAAGCATATCAAAATAAGATAAAGAAGAGAAGAAAACTCAACAGAAAAACCTCCAGGCACTACTTTGCCAGTTGACACATTTGAGGGGTCAAGCGTCATCTGATGCGAAGAAAGTGACGGCTCCTGGAGAGGTGGAAGCACTAAAATTTTGCTGGAGACTAACCGGCGGATAGAGGAGGGGGCGCAACGGTTTACCAAGTGACCCCAAGAAAAACTGTGTTTAACACAGGGGTCTCAGACACACGGCCCACGAGACTTTATTTTGCAGCCCCCACCTTAATACGAAAGTTTAATGTTAGTGCGGTCCGCAAGTTTTATATGAATGGCGTTTGACAGCGTTGTGTTATTAGGGTCCAAAATGGCTCTTTCAACGTTCTGGGTTGCCTAACCCTGCATTAGTGGAAAAGCGGCAAATGAGTGAAAGCGACAGAGACGTCAGAGACGAGGGTTTTCTTACGTGTCTGGGTGCAGTCAGGATGTGACACCTGTGCGTCAGTAATAACAGTTCCCGATAACCTAGACCAGATCAAACCGTTATTTATTTTTTTTAAATTATTGTTTAATTTGCATTGCCTCACACGATGAACACTACATATAGTTCTATAAGACGCCGGATAACACTCCCGTAGCCGTACGTTTTTTGCGCTCGTTATCCCGCTACTTTCCCGGCTATTATCCGCCGACCGCCCTGTTGCTGTAGGGAGGAAAAGCGGAACGACACACATTGCGGAAATAACATTATTCTCCGTTGCTTTGGCTAAATACAAATATATTCCACAACCCCAAACATGTCTTTTTCAACGCCTACAGTGAAGAGAAAGGTTAGTGATGAGCAAAGACAGTTCCAGGAAAAGTGGGAGATGCAATATTCCTTTGTTAAGCACAGGGGTTGTGTCTTGTTTGCACAGAGAAAATTGCGGTGCACAAGGTATACAATTTGAAACGTCATTATATGACTAGACATGCTGAGGAGTATGCAACATTTTTTTTAAGAACTGTTTTCTTGCGACCCAGCCTCACCCAGACTCTGTGTCCAGTGGACCCCAGGTAAATTGAGTTTGAGACCCCTGGTTTAACAGGAACAAGTTGAAACTTAGCGACAGCTGCATGATGAATATCAAACAAACCATTGACTCCCACAACAAAACGACTCTGAGCACACATAAACAAGCAACCGCTAACGACTCTAAATCCACAGATAACTGCAATTGCAGACAAAGGCTTAACTGCCCACTTAACGGTAACTGTTTAAAAACATCAGTTGCTTAGCAAGCCAGCGTCACCCACAAGGACAGCTCTAACCCCGACACATAATTGGACTCACAGAAAAACATCTTTAAAACCTGTTATGAGGGTCACACAGCATAATTCCGTTGGCCCCAACTCAAGAACTCTACAGAGCTGAGCAAATACATATGGACTTTTAAAGACAATAACAATTGATTACGCTATTACATGGCGTATGGTCGCATCTAGCACACCATACAACAGGGCAACTAAAAGATGTAACCTCTGCCTGAAAGAGAAAATGTTTATTAAATACCACCCCAGCATGTCCACTTTAAACAAACGCAACAAACTGTTCTCACCATGAAGCAAGGCACTGCAGTGTAACAATGGCCACACCCCCATATAGTGTACCCCATTTATATGTAACAACCACAGACGCTACAATAAACTCTCCTGAAGAGTAAGGAAACCTGCGAAACAGGCTTCTAGGGATGAAATAACTTCCGTGTTTTTTCCTGACCTAACGACCTTATTACGCTCTACCCCCATATTGAGCACTGTCTAAGGCATGGGTGTCAAACTTTGGCCCGCCGTGTATTTTCATTTGGCCCTTGAGGCAATATCAAATTAACATTAGAGCTGGCCCACCGGTATTATACAGCGGCGGTGTCGCTGTAACACCGCATTCCCCGCTAATACTCATACTAATGCAATGCAAGCTTGGTCAACAGCCATACAGGTCACACTGAGGGTGGCCGTATAAACAACTTTAAAACTGTTACAAATATGCCCCACACTGTGAACCAACACTAAACGAGAATGTCAAGCACATTTCGGGAGAACATCTGCACTGTAACACAACATAAACATAACTGAACAAAAACACAGATCCCTTGCAGCACTACCTCTTCCTGGACACTACAATATGAAAATGTATTATTAGCCTGTGGGAAAAGTTTATTTGGATATTTGCCTGAGGAGGCTGCAAATAGAAAAGAGGCATTCAATTTCTATTTAAATTTGATTTGATTTGCCATTGCTATTTTTCAATTATTAGTATTATTTGAAACTCGATATTGCATGTCACTATAAGGTTATATAAGTCTCGCTTGTTCAATATTCAATGCAAAACTTGTTTGGGTCCCTATTAAAAGGTTCATTTGTTCAACCTTGGCCCACGGCTTTGTTCAGTTTAAAATTTTGGCCCACTCTGTATTTGAGTTTGACACGCCTGGTCTAAGGGATATACCACAGAAACCTCAGCTATGCATACATACATACAAAAATATATATACACATTCATATATATATACACATATATACCGTATTGCCTTGAATTGCCGCAGGGCATATAGTATGCGCCTGCCTTGAATAATTAGCGGATGCTTAATATTACCGCCTGGTCAAACTCGTGACGATACGAGTGACACTTCCCCTGTCATCATTTTCAAAATGGAGGCGGCTGAGTTCAATACCGGTCATTTGAAATCGCATAAAGGGAAGAAGATTAAGAGCTGTCCAGTAGGATTTAAGGTCCAAGCTTACATCACACTCAAATTTTTACTGCATGCCTTTGGTAAGCGCAGGAGTGAGAAGGGGTTTTAACTTAATTAGCGCCCCGGCGGCAATTCAAGGAAATACAGTATATGCATATGTATTTATACACACACACACACATATACACATACATACATACATATATATATATATATATATATATATATATATATATATATATATATACATATATATACTATAAACACAGACACACACGCACGCACACACACACACACACACACACACACACGTGCGCTCCGGTAATGGCCGTGCAAAAACTATGTCCAAATATTTTTTTAAGTTCTGCACGCTCCATGCGGTCCAAATTCTATTCATTTGTATTTGTTACACTCATAAATATGTTTAACTAAAGTGACAGATTTAAATACTAGAAGCTTTTTTTGGAATCAAATTAATCAATTTGATCGATTAGTCGTTTGTTATTGTCGTTAGTCGCTGGCCTGTTTTTTTTTGTCTTTTTTATTTTATTTTTATTTTTTCAATGAATTTATTAATCAATACAACAAAACAATACACAACAATACCATAACAATGCAATCCACTTCCAAAACCAAACCCAACCCAGCAACATTGAGAATAGCAATAAACAGAGCAACTGAGGACACACAAACATGACACGGTACAATCTAAAAGTCGTGAAACATAAATGAATAATATCAATATTAGTAACAATTTCAAAACAGCAGTGATTAAAAATCCCTCATTGATATTATCATTAAAAACATTTATACGAAAAATAAAAAAAATGTACAATAGTTTCACAGTGGCTTACAGTTGCATTGCATCTCATAAGCTCGACAACACACTGTGTCTAATATTTTACATAAAGATATAAGTTATATTTTGGTTCATTTAATGGTTCATTTTGGTTCATTTGATTTGAATTTTTTTCATGTTTTTTCCTCTTTTAAACCGTTCAATTAAGTGTTTTTTTCATTATTTATTCTCTACAAAAAAACATCTGTAAAAGGAAAAAAAATGTACGACGGGATGACAGACAGAAATACCCATTTATATATATATATATATATATATATATATATATATATATATATATATATATATATATTCAGATTTATTTATCTAGCTATTCTTGTTTAAATCACACTTACATGTAACTTATAAATGACAATATATATATATATCTATATATAAACACTTAAAATGTTAAGTGCTTTTTTTGTTTAATATAAATGAACTCTGACGTAGTTTAGTTCAAAGGTCAGTATTGTGCGCATGACCAAAACGTAGCGTTTGTTGCGCTTTAACAAACAAGCTAATGTTAGCAGACGCAGTGATTATGAGGAGAAGAGTTACCCCAAAAAATGTCACAAAAAAGAAAGAAAATATTTCATTTTCACGACGAATGGGAGGTAGAGGTTTTTTTTTACCACTGTGAAAGGATCCTGCGTGTGTTTCATTTGCGGGGCAACTGTTGCAATAGCGAAGCGGCACAATGTGGACAGGCATTTCATTACATGTTACACAAGCTACCATGCTAACTACCCACCGGGTGCAGAAAAAGCCCGCAAGTTAAAGGCAGCTTTCTGCAAACAGCAGTCTTTTTCACTAGACCGGTTAAAAACTCCCAAAAAGCAACCAAAGGCTCGTTTAGAGCTACGCATTTCTCGATAAAGAAAAAAAAGTAATTTACAGACGGGGCGGTTGTCAAAGAAGCAATGAGGATATTTGCTAAAACTGTGCTTGAAGACGAGAAGTATGGAACCGATGTACTCTCCAATCTCTCCGATGTTCAACTCGGGGTTTGTACAACGGTAAGAAGAGTGTCGGCAATGTCTGGGAACTTGACCGACCAGCTGGACCGTGATCTGGCGAGGTGCCGGTGGTTCAGCATCCAGTGTGACGAGTCGGTGGACAGCAGCAGTACGCAGCTGATGGTCTTTATCAGGATGGCGTTTGATGATTTCTCCACAAAAAAATAACTTTTGACACTACTCTCCCTGAAGACAACTACGAGGGGAGTTGACGTTTATAACGCAGTGAAGGAGTTTTTAGTGGAAAAAAAGCTGGCACTGGAAAAGCTGGTATCAGTGACTACGGATGGGGCTCCTGCTATGATCGGCCGACACACAGGATTCGTTGCTCACTGTAAAGCTGACCCAGAGTTCCCAAACGTTCTGCAGTACCACTGCATCATACACCAGCAGGTCTTATGTGCAAAATTGATCTGCTTTGAGTACGTAATGACCCCCGTTTTAAAGATCATAAACAGCATTCGCTCCAGAGCTAAACAGCACAGAAGATTCAAGGTACTTTTGGGGGAGCTGTCAGCTGAATATGGTGACCTGCCAATACACACAGAAATCCGATGGCTCAGCAGGGGACACATTTTTTAATGTTTAATGTCACTTTTGGGTGAAATCAAAGAGTTCATGCAGTCCAGAGGTGAGGACACCGTGCTGCTGGAGGACACTGAGTGGATACTTGACTTTGCATTTTTAACGGACATTACTGGAAAACTGAACAGTTTGAACTGTGAGCTGCAAGGCAAAGGTAAAACTGTCGCCGATATGATAAGTGCTTTAAATGCATTTAAAGCTAAAATGAAGCTTTTCTCTGTGCATTTACAGAGAAAAAAGTGCTGCACTTTTCCTCTGTGCAGATGGTGCTGAAAGACAATGCTTCTGCATCTGAGGCTTTTGAAAAAGTTGCAGAAAAGTACTCTCAGGTCATAAGCAGAGTTGGGCAAGAGTTGGAGAACAGTTTTTGTGACCTGGATCAGCTTGAGCCATGTGTGTCGTTCATTTCTAATCCTTTCATGAACGTGGGCACATCATGCATTGCTGAGCAGTTAAGTGCAACATTAAGCCTGGATGCTGAACAGGTGGAGATTGAAAATTGTAACACGGCAAAATGACCTCCACCTCAAAGCCCACAAGGCTGCACTAAACTTTTGGTGCCTTGTTGACACAGAAAAGTACCGTGGTGTATGCGCAGCAGCTATGAAGGTTGCAAGCCTGTTTGGTTCAACTTATCTTTGTGAATCAGCCTTTTCTGACATGAACTTCATCAAGAACAAACACAGAACACGCCTCACTGATGCACATCTGCAAGACTCACTAAGAGTTGCAGTGTCAAGTTACACACCAGAGTACAACACACTAGTTAACAGCATGCAAAGCGAGACTTCTCACTAACTGACAAAGAAACAGATAACAGATTTGGTGTCCAGCTCAAAGTGTGACATGATTTATTTAAAAATGTGACAGTTGACTTCTGTATTTTACATGAATTATTATTTGTACAAACATGGTGCAAAGTAATTCATGATTTGTTAAAAAATGTTAGTGGCTAGCTAGTTAAAATGGGATATTGTGATTTCACAAGACTGTCTTAGAAGTGATCATTTCAAAATGTTCAATTTGAAAAATGTGCACTTGGAGAAAATATAAAAATAAAGTCCTTCATATTGATCTGTATCTGTTTATATATATGTATATATATATATATATATATATATATATATATATATATATATATATATATATATATATATATATATATATATATATTTATTGTGAGAAATCATTTAAATTATCATTGTTTCCATAAAGATAAATATAATTAATTATTAATATCATAGAGTTCAAGGTACATTGAGCAAATTGGCTATTTCTGGCAATTTATTTAAGTGTGTTAAAAAACTGGTAGCCCTTCGCATTAATCAGTACCCAAGAAGTAGCTCTTGGTTTCAAAAAGGTTGGTGACCCCTGTTGTAGAGGATGCGTGGCACAGTGGTAGAGTGGCCATGCGCAACCCGAGGGTCCCTGGTTCAATCCCCACCTAGTACCAACCTCGTCACGTCCGTTGTGTCCTGAGCAAGCCACTTCACCCTTGCTCCTGATGGGTGCTGGTTAGAGCCCTTGGATGGTAGCTCCCTCCATCAGTGTGTGAATGTGTGTGTGAATGGGTGAATGTGGAATTAGTGTCAAAGCGCTTTGAGTACCTTGAAGGTAGAAAAGCGCTATACAAGTACAACCCATTTATCATTTATCATTTATGTGGGTGTTTGAAACGCTTGTGTTGATGCCAACTTGGAGAAACTGTATGAAATTTATTGAATATGACTTAATCAAGTCATATTGATTTGAGTCAGGCTAATCAGTCATGATGTTATAAGAGAGGAGCACCAGAACATTAATACCATGTGTAGTTTGGCACTTAATCCTTTTGGGATATTGCCCACAAAGTGACAGTTTATTACTCTCCCCCCATTTGTAATCCCCCTTTGAAAAGTGTGTATCTTGTTGTAAACACCAATCTGGCTGTGACCGCTGCACTCAATACGCTGTTACAAATCAATCAAAAGACCACTCTATAACACGACTACATTGTTTATGAGCATGCTAAACGGTGCACATGCCTGCATGTGACCTAAACCTTACCCTCATCGGACTGGATGGAGAGGTATTGGAACCACACTTGCACATCTGCATGATAACCGTGTTTGAACTGACAAACCTAAGGTAATGGACATTGTTCCAGTTATAGTTAAGACCGTATATTCTGTACATATTATTTAGAAGTCAAGGCCATTAGTACAAACCCTATAGGCTATCCATCAACATCCATTCATCCATACATTTTCGACCGCTTGTCCCTTTTAGGCTCGCAGGGGGTGCTGGAGCCTATCTCAGCTGCATTTGGGCGGTTGGCGGGGTACACCCTGGACAAGTCGCCACCTCATCGCTGGGCCAACACAGATAGACGGACAACATTCACGCTCATATTCAACCTCCCGAATTGTTCTAAAGCACAATGTTTGTACAAACCCCGTTTCCATATGAGTTGGGAAATTATGTTAGATGTAAATATAGACGGAATAAAATGATTTGCTAATACATTTCAACCCATATTCAATTGAATGCACTACCAATACAAGATATTTGATGTTCAAACTCATAAACTCATAACAGTGCGGATGCGTAGATCTAGACCTGTGGTTCTCAAATGGGGGTACGCGTACCCCTGGGGGTACTTAATGGTATGCCAAGGAGTATGTGATTTTTTTTTTTTAAATATTCTAAAAATAGCAACAATTCAAAAATCCTTAATAAATATGTTTATTGAATAATACTTCAACAAAATATGAATGTAAGTTCTGTGAAAAACTGTGAAAAGAAATGCAACAATGCAATATTCAGTGTTGACAGCTAGATTTTTTTGTGGACATGTTCCATAAATATTGATGTTAAAGATTTCTTTTTTTATGAAGAAAGGTTTAGAATCAAGTCCATGAATCCAGATGGATCTCTATTACAATCCCAAAAGAGGGCACTTTAAGTTGATGATTACTTCTATGTGTAGAGATCTTTATTTATAATTGAATCACTTGTTTATTTTTCAACAAGTTTTTAGTTATTTTTAAAATATTTTTTCCAAATAGTTCAAGAAAGACCACTACAAATGAGCAATATTTTGCACTGTTACAATTTAATAAATCAGAAAGTGATGACATAGTGCTGTATTTTACTTCTTTATCTCTTTTTTTCAACCAAAAATTATTTGCTTTGATTAGGGGGTACTTGAATTAAAAAAATGTTCACAGGGGGTACATCACGGAAAAAAGGTTAAAACGCACTGATCTACACGGCCGCTGCTGCCGTTCGCTCCGTCTTTTTCTTTTGTCTCTGTTCTTTGTTTGTTTTGTACTTTTGTATACTTTTACATTTAATCTACATTTACTTTTTATCAAGTCGTGCCCTTCTAAACATGCAGTTTAGAAGTGTTTTTTCATCCTACTGACGGTGGGGACACTACTGATGAGCTCAGACGGGCAACAACGGTGGAGAGGCTCATTCATCTACATCAGGGAACAGTTGTTAGTGGCACCAGTTATTAGCATCCAGCTAACGGACCCGGCGCTAACTAACCAGATCCCGGAGGAGCTGAAAAGGACTTATGGAGGTGCTCGTGGCTGTCGAAGGAAAGGGAGACGTTCGAGACAGAAGTGGGCTGAAGCGAGGAGGGAGAAAAGGAGATATAAGCCATATCTTCCTTCCGTCGTCATGGGGTAACGTACACTCTTTAGCAAACAAAATGGATGAGTTGTCGGTGCTTGCCGGTAGTCAGAAAGAATATCCTGAGTGTAGCCTAATATGTTTTACTGAGATGTGGCTGCACAACGATGTTCCAGATAGTAACGTCTCTATAAACGTATTTGAAATGGTGCGCGCTGACCGGGACCGAACCAACGGCAAGCGGACAGGAGGGGGGCTTGCTTTGTTATTAATAAGAAATATTGTCATCCCGGTCATATTACAATAAAAGAGCACCACTGTGACCCGAATATAGAGATGTTAGCTGTAGGACTCAGACCATATTATTTGCATAGGGAGATTCCGCATGTTATAACGATGGCAGTATATATCCCTCCCCTCTGCTAACGCTGCAGCTGCCAGTGACGTAATCCACAGCTCGATAGCCAGACTACAAACCCAGCACCCGGAAGCCCTCATCCTCATCTCGGGGGATTTTAACCATGTTACTATGGACAAATCACTCCCCAACTTCACTCAGTATGTCAGCTGCCCATAACAGAGGAAATAAGATCCTGGACCTGCTGTACGCAAACATCAAGAATGTGTATAGCTCCATAGCACTCCCAGAGCTGGGCCGGTCAGACCATAACCTTGTTTACCTCAACCCCTGTTATGTGCCTCTGGTCAAAAGACTGCCTGTGACCAAAAAAATTGTGAGAAGGTGGTCAGAAGGGGTCCAAGAGACACTACAAGGCTGTTTTGAGGTAACTGACTGGCAGGTGCTCATGGAGCCTCATGGTGAGGACACTCACAGAGTGCATCATAGACTAAATCGACTTCTGTATTGACTCAAATGTCCCATCAAAGACATTCATCTGCAACCCAAACAACAAGCCGTGGGTGACCAAAGACATCAAAGCCATACTGAATGAGAAGAAGAGGGCATTCAATGCTGGTAACACAGAGATGGTGAAAATAGTTCAGGTGCTGCTGAAGACCAAACTAAAGGAGGCCAAGGAGAACTACAGGAGGAAGCTGAAGGACAACAACATGAAAGTGATTTGGAGAGGTATGCAGACTATCTCCGGCCTCAAACCGTCGGTGGTAAGGGGGGTGGACGGAGACAAAGAGAGGGCCAATGAGCTAAACCAGTTCTCCAACAGGTTTGACACAGTGGCTCTGACAACCTCCTGCCCCCCCGCCATCCCCCCCCCCCAAAAAAAAACATGCCAGCCAGCCCCCAGACAACTTCAGCGAACCAATCCACCCAACCTCCCCTCCTCATAGCCCCCCAACCCCAATGACTACCTCCCCCCACTTAACACCTCACCCTCAGAAGGATGACCCCGCCCTCCCCCAACCACCTGAGATCCTCCCCCAGTGTGTCTGTGTGCAGAACAGGTGAATGCACAGCTAAATAAGTTACACACAGGCAACGGTGTGAGCCCCAGGGTGCTCAAAGCCTGCACCCCACAGCTGTGTGGTGTGCTACAGCACATCTTCAATATGAGCCTTAGGCTGCAGAAAGTCCCCACACTGCGGAAAACCTCATGCGTTGTCCCCATCCCCAAGTGCACGGAACCCAGCACGTCGAAGGACTACAGGCCGGTGGCTCTAACCTCCCGTATCATGAAGACCATGGAGAGGTTGCTCCTGGAACAACTCCGCCCTACAGTCAAGCCCCCACCTGGACCAACTCCAATTCTCCCGACTGGGAGTGGAAGACGCAGTCATATACCTGCTGAACCGAGCCCACACCCACCTGGACAAGCCTGCGAACAGGGTGAGGATCATGTTTTTTTACTTCTCCAGTGCGTTCGATACCAAACGGCCTGGGCTACTGGGTGTGAAGTTGGAGACGATGCAGGTGGAGGCCCCCTTGGTGTCCTGGGTTGTAGATTACCTGACTGACCGATCAAAGTATGTGCGACTGCAGGACTGTGTGTCTGACAGGCTAGTCGTCAACACCGGGGCCCCGCAGTGCACAGTCCTCTCCCCCATCCTCTTCACCATTTACACCACCGATTTCCACTATCATTTAGAGTCCTGCCACCTTCAGAAGCTTTCTGATGACTGCGATAGTGGGGTGTATTGAGGATGGTGATGATGTGGAATACAGGACACTGGTCAAGGACTTTGTCACATGGTGTGGAAAGAACCACCACCAGCTCAATGTGATGAAGACCAAGGAGCTGGTTGTGGACCTGGGAAGGAGGAGGAGTACTTCAGCGACCTCTGTTTCCATCAAAGGGGTGGATTTGGACATAGTAGAGGATTATAAATACCTCGGAGTACACATGGACAACAAGCTGAATGGGTCAAAACACGCTGAGGCCCTCTACTAGAAGGGACAGAGCCGCCTCTACTTCCTCAGGAGGCTAGGATCCTTCAACATCTGTACGAAGATATTGAAGATGTTCTACGAGTCGGTGGTGGCAGGCGCCTTCTTGTGCGCCTTCTTGTACGCCGTAGCCTGCTGGGGCAGCGGGCTAAGAGTGAGGGACATATACAGACTGGACAAGCTGGTAGAGAAGGCCAGTAACGTGGTGGGAGTGGAGCGGGACTCTCTGGAGGTGGTGTCAGAGAGGAGAAGTCTAGCAAAACTTCTAGCCATTATGGACAGCACTTCCCACCCACTACACTCGGACCTTGCGGAGAGAATGAGCACGTTAAGGGGAAGAATCAGACTCCCAAAATGTAACACGGAACGACACAGGAGGTCCTTCATACCGACAGCCATCAGACTGTATAATACACATGTTCCTTCTTGACTGCACTTAAATGTAGAATATATGTAGAATATATTTTTTATATTATTCATATATTATACATTATATATATAATGATATATATAATATATGTGTGGAGAGACGGAGCCGACGAAGATGGCGGCTAGGAGGCGGGGCATGCAGCAGAGCGCAGAGGCGGGGCACGCCTGGAGCGACACTGCAGCCATCAGCGTCAGGTGCGTACCCAACACACCTGCGCTCAATCAATACATCTTCTGCTGCAGCATAAAAGGGGTGAAGGAGGAACACTTGTAGCAGAAGTAGGAGAGGAAACACATGACAACAACGACCACGAGCACGACGAGCGAGACACAGATCCAGATGAGCCGCCGCAGCAGACGCAGCCCCCGGACACCGAAAGGTGTGCCGCGACAAGCAGGAAGAGCCAGCGAGCCAGAAATTGGCGCGACAGACTAGCAAGACACGATGATTATTGAAAGAATAAACACGAGTCAAACCTGCTATGATGCGTCTTGTGTCAAACGGCACTGCAACCCACACGATCCAGGTAGGAAACCCGTCACAATATGTTATATATTATCTACTATTATTATTGTCTATTGTGAGCGAACTGTGGTGCTGAATTTCCCCCAGCGATCAATAAAGTACTTTCTATTCTATTCTATTCTATTCTATAAACTTTGTTTTTTTTTTGCAAATAATAATTAACTTAAAATTTCATGGCTGCAACACGTGCCAAAGTAGTTGGGAAAGGGCATGTTGGCCACTGTCTTACATCACCTTTTCTTTTAACAACACTCTTTAAACGTTTGGGAACTGAGGAAAATAATTGCTGAAGCTGTGAAAGTGTAATTCTTTCCCATTCTTGTTTTATGTAGAGCCTCAGTCGTTCAACAGTCTGGGGTCCCTGCTGTCGTATTTTACGCTTCAAAATGCGCCACACATTTTCGATGGGAGACAGGTCTGGACTGCAGGTGGACCAGGAAAGTACCCGCACTTTTTTTACGAAGCCACGCTGTTGTAACACGTGCTGAATGTGGCTTGGCATTGTCTTTCTGAAAAAAGCAGGGGTGTCCATGAAAAAGACGGTGCTCAGATGGCAGCATATGTTGTTCCAAAACCTGTATGTACCTTTCAGCATTGATGGTGCCTTCACAGATGTGTAAGTTACCCATGCCTTGGGCACTAATGCACCCCCATACCATCACAGATGTTGGCTTTTGAACTGTGCGTCGATAATAATCTGGATGGTTCATTTCCCCTTTGGTCCGGCCGGATGACCCGATGTCAAATATTTCCAAAAACAATTTGAAATGTGGACTTGTCAGACCACAGACCACTTTTTCACTTTGCATTACTCCATCTTAGATGATCTCGGGCCAGGAGAAGCCAGCGGGGTTTCTGGATGTTGTTGATAAATGGCTTTCGCTTAGCATAGTATAGCTGTAACTTGCACTTACAGATGTAGCGACCAACTGTATTTAGTGACAGTAGTTTTATGTAGTGTTCCTAAGCCCATGTGGTGGTATCCTTTTGATATTGATGTCAGTTTTTGATACAGTGCCGTCTGAGGGATCAAGGGTCACAGTCATTCAATGTTGGTTTCGGCCATGCCGCTTACGTGGAGTGATTTCTCCAGATTCTCTGAACCTTTTGATGATATTATGGATCGTAGATGTTGAAATCCCTAAATTTCTTGCAATTGCACTTTGAGAAATGTTGTTCTTAATCTGTTTGACTATTTGCTCGCGTAGTTGTGGACAAAGGGGTGTACCTCGCCCCATCCTTTCTTGTGAAAGACTGAGCATTTTTTGGGAAGCTCTTTTTATACCCAATCATGGCACCCACCTGTTTCCAATTAGCCTGCACACCTGTAGGATGTTCCTAATAAGTGTTTTATGAGCATTCCTCAACTTGATCAGTATTTATTGCCACCTTTCCCAACTTCTTTGTCACGTGTTGCTGGCATCAAATTCTAAAGTTAATGATTATTTGCAAAAAAAATATGTTTATCAGATTGAACATCAAATATGTTGTCTTTGTAGCATATTCAACTGAATATGAGTTGAAAAGGATTTGCAAATCATTGTATTCCGTTTATATTTACAGCTAACACAATTTCCCAACTCATACGGAAACGGGGTTTGTATTAAACATGCTTCACTGATTCGAGTATTTGGCGAGCGCCATTTTTTCCTACTAATTTTGGCGGTCCTTGAACTCACCACAGTTTGTTTACATGTATAACGTTCTCTGACTTTCTAGAATGTGTTTTATGCTTCTTTTTGTGTCTGATTTTGTCCACCAAAATCTTAACGTTGTGCATAATTGCACAAAGGTGAGTTTTATTGATGTTATTGACTCGTGTGAAGTGCTAGTCAGACATATTTGGTCACTGTATGACTGCAAGTTAATTGATGCTAACATGCTATTAAGGCTAGCTATATGTACATATTGCAACATTATGCCTCGTTTTTAGGTATATTTGAGCTCATTTGGTTTCCTTTAAGTCCTCCTAATTTAATTTATATCTCATGCCACACTATGTGTATGTAATATGGCTTTTAATTTTTTGCGGCTCCAGACAGATTCTTTTTTGTATTTTTGTGCCAAAATGGCTCTTACAACATTTTGGGTTTTAAAAATGAGCTGTATTTTTAAATGAAACAAACTGATGTTCTCAATGTGTCCACTGGATGTCACAATAGGAATTCCAGGTTTAGCAAGCAAGAAGTACGCAGTAAAGCGGGGCTGTGGCTCTTTCCCATCAAACCAACGAAAAACCTGCTTCAAACACATCGTGCTTTTGGCATTCTCATTTCCACAAAATGTCTCTGACATAATAGAGAAAAGTGGACGCAGAGTGTTCCAACAAAAGTTATCATTCTCCTATTTATTCACGGAAGTGATTGGGTAACCACATACTATATCTTTGTGAGCACGTTTTCTCTGGTGTAAGCATCAATAAACGCTCAATGCTCACGCAAAAGCATTTAAATAAAATCCTGAAATTGTCTGCCACTCAAGATGTAACACCTGATATTGATCCACTAGTGCAGTGGTTCCCAAAGTGGGCGGTGGAAAGATCTGGGGGGGCGGTGAGGAAGAAGGGGGCGGTAGGGGGGCGGCAGTCCGAAGTCGAAGTCAGAAGTTCGAACGTTTGTTTGACGATTTGTACACAACACGTGCAGCAGGACGAGTCAGTGGACGACGCATCAGGGTCCGGTTACCACACGCCGCTCTGGCCCAGTCAGATCCGACAGTATAGACTACAAAGCAAAAGCTCAGGTTTGTAATTTCAAGCTTGTAATGTTCAGAATTTTCAAAAAGTCATATCAAGATTTTTGGTTACAAAAAAAAAATCTCTGACTGCTATCAAGTGCTGTGGAACAAGGTCAAGATGTACTTTATTGCCTTCCCAACATCATATTTAGTAGAACGGGGCTTCAGTGCAGTCGCCTTGCTTCTTTCCAAGCAAAGAAACCGACTGAAAATTACTGACCGCGGGGATCTACGACTTCTTCTTAGTGAGTTCCAGCCTGATGTTGAGAAGCCTATGTCCCTGCACCAAGCACATCCATCCAATTAATATTAAGTGTGAGACAATGAAGGTTACTTGTGGAATGTTTATTTACCATTCTATGTTGCTGAAACAGTTAAAACTGCTAAAAAATAAATTGGTTTACTAAATTGGGTTTTATTTGTGAAATACACATTTGTGTTTAACCTTTCTCTTTTCACATTGCAGCATACCAAATATCAAGAAAAAGGTGTTTGTTTCCATATGTGTCTTGGGGGGGGGGGGGGGGGGGGGGGGCGCTAGGAATTCACTGGGGTGCCAAGGGGGTGCCAGCCTGCAAAAGTTTGGGAACCATTGCACCAGTGCAAGCTAAAAGATGCCAGGTTTCAAGAATAAAATAAACTGGTAAAAATGCAATAAAATACATAAACGCTGGAGGCTCACAATAAAACACTTGAATAAAATCCTGAAATTGTCTGTGACTCAAAATGTAACACCTGATATTGATGCACCAGTGAAAGTTAAAAATGCCAGGTTTCAGGAGTAAAATAAACTGGTAAAAATGAAATAAAATAAATAAACGCTGGAGGCTCATGCAAAAACACTTGAATAAAATCCTGAAATTGTCTGCGACTCAAAATGTAACACCTGATATTGATGCACTAGTGCAAGCTAAACGAAGCCAGGTTTCAGGAGTAAAATAAACTGGTAAAAAATGCAATAAAATCAATAAATGCTGGAGGCTCACGCAAAAACACTTGAATAAAATCCTGAAATTGTCTGCCACTCAAAAGGTAATACCTGATATTGATGCACTAGTGCAAGCTAAACGAAGCCAGGTTTCAGGAGTAAAATAAACTGGTAAAAAATGCAATAAAATCAATAAATGCTGGAGGCTCACGTAAAAACACTTCAATAAAATCCTGAAATTGTCTGCCACTCACAATGTAACACCTGATATTGATGCACTAGTGCAAGCTAAACGAAGCCAGGTTTCAGGAGTAAAATAAACTGGTAAAAAATGCAATAAAATCAATAAATGCTGGAGGCTCACGTAAAAACACTTCAATAAAATCCTGAAAGTGTCTGCCACTCACAATGTAACACCTGATATTGATGCACTAGTGCAAGCTAAAAGATGCCAGGTTTCAGGAGTAAAATAAACTGGTAAAAATGCAATAAAATCAATAAATGCTGGAGGCTCACGCAAAAACACTTGAATAAAATCCTGAAATGGTCTGCCACTCAAAAGGTAATACCTGATATTGATGCACTAGTGCAAGCTAAACGAAGCCAGGTTTCAGGAGTAAAATAAACTGGTAAAAAATGCAATAAAATCAATAAATGCTGGAGGCTCACGCAAAAACACTTCAATAAAATCCTGCAATTGTCTGCCACTCAAAATGTAACACCTGATATTGATGCACTAGTGCAAGCTAAAAGATGCCAGGTTTCAGGAGTAAAATAAACTGGTAAAAATGCAATAAAATCAATAAATGCTGGAGGCTCACGCAAAAACATTTGAATAAAATCCTGAAATTGTCTGCCACTCAAGATGTCACACCTTATATTGAGGCACTAGTGAAAGTTAAAAATGCCAGGTTTCAGGAGTAAAATAAACTGGTAAAAATGCAATAAAATACATAAACGCTGGAGGCTCACGCAAAAACACTTGAATAAAATCCTGAAATTGTCTGCGACTCAAAATGTAACACCTGATACTGATGCACTAGTGCAAGCTAAACAAAGCCAGGTTTCAGGAGTAAAATAAACTGGTAAAAAATGCAATAAAATCAATAAATGCTGGAGGCTCACGCAAAATCACTTGAATAAAATCCTGAAATTGTCTGCCACTCAAAAGGTAACACCTGATATTGATGCACTAGTGCAAGCTAAACGAAGCCAGGTTTCAGGAGTAAAATAAACTGGTAAAAAATGCAATAAAATCAATAAATGCTGGAGGCTCACGCAAAAACACTTCAATAAAATCCTGAAATTGTCTGCCACTCAAGATGTAACACCTGATATTAATGCACCAGTGAAAGTTAAAAATGCCAGGTTTCAGGAGTAAAATAAACTGGTAAAAATCCTGCATGAAACTCTGCACCCTGATATAGGTATTATCTTCTGTGGAATTTTAAAGAAAGTATACAGTGTGTGATTTACTGTAACACTTGGTTTGTTGAAATTGTTCATGGATTGCACAACTTTTAGTTTTCTATCAATAGACAAGTGATACCTAAGAGGCAGGGAGTAACTCAACCCTCTTCAACAGTTTTTATCTCAGTTTGTATAGTTTGTTGAGTTAGCACCGGATTATTAATATGTGGAAATGACAATTGAGGTGTTTGATATAGAGAAGAGTTTTTATTTAACATTAATTTCCCAATCTCAGATCAACTCTGACTTACAGTTTAATGGCTTTGTAGATACACTGAGACAAAATCTAAGTTAGTTGTGTTTTTCATGGTGTTTTTGCAACATCACTATTTTTTCCTCAAAATTTTCAACTGAATTGAAGTGATTTGTACAAAGCAGGGGTCGGGAACCTTTTAAGCTGAGAGAGCCATTTAAGCCAAATTTTGTAAAATCTATTTCTGTGAGAACCATATAATATTTTTTAACACTGAATACAACTAAATGTCTGCATTTTTAAGTAAGATCAACATTTATAGAGTATGATATGTCACAAACTCGCATGGCAGCAGTAATGGCGACCCCAAGAACCAGGAACCAGGAGAGCGAAGAGAAGGTAAGATGCTTTCAATATCATCAACAGAGGAGAATGATGCAGTTTTTTATGTACAGTTCTAAACAATAGTCAATCTTTGAGCGTGTGAGACAAGCATAAATAGAAACATGCTGATTGGCAGCATTTATTGATTTATTTATTGTGGACCAGCTGCCAATCATCATGTTAAGCAATGTTAGCTAAGATTTATCTGAGAGCCAGATGCAGTCATCAAAAGAGCCACATCTGGCTCGAGAGCCTACCCCTGGTCTAGAGCAGTGGTTCTCAACCTTTTTTCAGTGATGTACCCCCTGTGAACATATTTTTAATTTAAGTACCTCCAAATCAGAGCAAAGCATTTTGGGTTGAAAAAAAGAGATAAAGAAGTAAAATACAGCACTATGTCATCAGTTTCTGATTTATTAAATTGTATAACAGTGCAAAATATTGCTCATTTGTAGTGTTTTTTCTTGAACTATTTGGAAAAAATATATAAAAATAACTAAAAACTTGTTGAAAAATCAACAAGTGATTCATCCATCCATCCATTTCCTACCGCTTAGTCCCTTTGGGGTCGCGGGGGGCGCTGGATTTCTATCTCATTTGCAATCGGGCGCAAGGCACCCTGGACAAGTTGCCACCTCATCGCAGACAAGTGATTCAATTATAAATAGATATTTCTACACATAGAAGTAATCAACAACTTAAAGTGCCCTCTTTGGGGATTGTAATAGAGATCCATCTGGATTTATGGACTTAATTCTAAACATTTCTTCACAAAAAAAGAAATCTTTAACATCAATATTTATGGAACATGTACACAAAAAAATCTAGCTGTCAACGCTGAACACTGGATTGTTGTATTTTTTTTTCACAGTTTATGAACTTACATTCATATTTTGTTGAAGTATTATTCAACACAGATATTTACAAAGGATTTTTAAATTGTTGCTATTTTTAGAATATTTTAAAAAAAAATCTCACCTACCCCTTGGCATACCTTCAAGTACCCCCAGTGGTACGCGTACCCCCATTTGAGAACCACTGGTCTAGAGGATTATTTGCGATATACACATTTTCAGAATATGCTTGTTCTATTTTGGGCCAAAGTAAAACAAAAAAAAATAATCAGATGTTGTCATAGTCATATTTTGAAGTAATCATGCCATGATTTTACCAATCCAATAGATTTTCCTCCATGAGGCCAGCGAACTAAAATGAGTTTGACGCCATTGGCGTAGCAAACACATTGACAGCCTGTTAAAAACTTTGGGGGATTCAGTAATGTGTCCTTGGAAAAATAAACACAACTAGGTAGTGTGCTGGAGGAACATCTACTGAAATGTATAACAGGCAGGATGAGAGTGGAACAGATGACGACAAAATGAGATTGGAGGATGAAGTAGACAGATGCACGGATGTAATTTACTCCCTTCCTGACTGGGGGTGTGAGGCATACTGCTGTCTTTTGCTTGGCTGCAGCCCACAAGCACATTTATAGTTTGGACGCAACACCCTTTTATATGCTGGATGTCTTGTGAAACTTTCTGAATGGTGCAATTGTCATATAGGAGACACATGTTGGTGGATTAATTTAGACACTCAGATGTTAGCACTTTATTTTTAGTAGGCTCTTTTCATCTTTATCTGTATGTCTTTTTTTTTTTTTTTTGCTCTTTTACATGTTTCCACTCCCACTATGACAGCAGAGAACAAAGCTTTGATTCCGTTGTATTACTATTTATTTATTTAATATTTATCATTGGATTTATTAAGTTTTCGCCTCCAGATTTCCCTATTTTGGTTTTGTGCATGTCAGTGTTGTCAATGCAAGTCTGTGACATACTGTTAAATGTTTGCTAATATAGGCAGAAAATTGTCATGTCTGTTGATCATGTTTTTGTTTGGCCATTTGCTGTTTGTTTTTTGGACTCTTTTTAGTTCATGGTTGTGCACTATTGGTTGTTTTGTTTCCATGACTACTCATTAGATCGCGGAAGCCGGCAGACCCGTCAGCGATCCTGTTCTGTCTCCCTTTAATGTTTGTCTGATCTTGAATGGGATTGTGCTGAAAATTTTAATTTTCCTGAAGGAACTCTCCTGACGGAATAAATAAAGTACTATCTAATCTATCTAATCTAATCTAGTCTCACGTTTTGCACTCACGCACCCGTCACTAATCAGGTCGGTATTATTTAAGCTTGCAGTGGCCAGGCAGTCGGTCTGGCGACATTACCTCCTGGACACCCATGCTATCTGATATTCTTACTACTCATGCCATTGTCATGCTGCCATAGTTTTCTTGTTGCTCGTTTCTTGCCTCGTGAGTTTTGTGTATTCTTGTAACAGTGTTTATTTGTTTCATGTTCATAGTTTTTTGCCCAAGTGCTAGTTTTTTGTTTCATTAGTCAAGTTTGTTCTCCGCCTTTGTGCGCGCCTTCTTTAGTTGTGTACCTTTTGTTAAGAGTTAAAATAAAATTGTGTATTAACTCCAAGCCATGTCCGATCCAACTTTACTTGCATCTCGGGAAAACAAACACCCCATAGTCCACGTCTTGACAAAAATAAGTCAGGATGTCATAAATTAAAACAGAAACTATAAGTTTATGAGAGCTTTCTGGATCAGTTCATCTGACGGCTCTTTTCTGCTCTGGCCCCCTCTCCTTTGTGGAGAGGGGGGACACAGATTAGGTGACCAGAGCTGTTCAAATTCGGGACCCAGGTGGACCACTCATCTGTGCATCAGTTGGGGACGTCTCTGTGCTGCTGACCTATCTCCACTCAAGATGATCTCTTGCTGGCCCCACTATGGAGTGGACTCTCACACTATTAACCAGATTCGCTCGATGTCCATTGCACCGCTCGCCCAGGACGAGGGCCCCAACATCTGCGGTCCCCTCCATGATTTTTCATTGTAGCCCATTGGGTTGAGTTTTTCCTTGCCCTGATGTGGTATCGTTGTGGCTCTTGCAGCCCTTTGAGACACTTGTAATTTGGGGCTTTATAAATAAACTTGGATTGACTTTGATTCTAGTTTAGAGAAACTGAATATCATCCATCGTTCACAATGATTATGAAAGACAAGAACACGAATTTTCATAATTATAAAGATGAAAAAAAAACGCCTACAAAATGTAGTTAATGGGAGTTAAAGTTGTAGCATTTAAAGCCCTCTAAAACAACATCCAAACCCTCCATCAAGGTTTTGTATACACACTGCAAGTCTATATATATTGTAGTAAAGAGATACGTTCGTAACAATATGGATTATGTTCAATATTTACCATACTTTGGTCATTTTATGCATTATCAGAACTTCTTTCATCAGCGCATTTATTTTTGTTTCCATAGCAGCACACTTCCGACTTCCGACAACAAACGTGTTGTTCCTACTTCCGGAAACAAATGTCGAGTGTGTTCTAAGCATAGCAAAATTGGTAACAAATAACAAAAACGACAATTTTTCTGCAAATTTAACATAACAAACTGAATATATACATACAATGAACTGCTGTTCTAGAAGCGAGCACAACAGAGGGTGAAACAACTGGAGCAGACGGAAGTCGAGAGAGTGAGGTCGGCATAAATGTGGTACTTGGAACCAAGGTATGCTGATACAAAGAGTGTGCTTACCCAAAGTCAACTTGAATAAACCTCCCAGGGCAGCTGGACTAGACATCGAATGAGTCACAATAATATTAATCATAATGCATGCAGTACATCGTACTTGTTAGTACAACAACAGTAGATACGTTGAGATAGTCTCCAGCACTCCCCTCGACCCTGATATGGACAAGCGGTAGAAAATGGATGGATGCATGGATAGATTAGCTGTCGAGCTAGCTGTGTACAAATAAACCATGAAATGTGGGGTAATACTTTACAGATACTGTAATTTTAACATCCTCTACAACATATCATCGCCCGCCTTTACACCATGCTATCTGCGTGCCGGCCGGACGCATGCATTTTGCTGCTTCTATCGTCACACGTACGAGATTGCAAGGCATATATAGTCAACAGCCACACAGGTTACACTGAAGGTTGCTATATAAACAACTTTAACACTCTCACTAATATGCACCACACTGTGAACCCACACCAAACAAGAATGACAAACACATTTCGGGAGAACATCCTCACAGTAACACAATATAAACGCAACATAACAATTTCCCAGAATCCCATGCATTCATGTCTCTTCCAGGCTATATTATACACCCCAGCGCCCCCAACCCCACCCACCTCAACCGCCGCATTGGGGGGTGGGGGGGGGGGGGGGGAATTACATGGATTCAATTCTTTAAGATGTCAATAAACTTATCAATCAATCAAACAATGCAATAAAAAAATATAATTTATCGATAAAAGCGATATATCGCTGAGGACTACTTGCTCGTTTTAATTTTCTACAGCTATTAAAAATCAGCTGTCTATTTGCGACGGCGCGGACTTTGGGGTGTTTGTTTTCCCGAGATGCAAGTAGAGTTGGATCGGACATGGCTTGGAGGTAAATACATGATTTTATTTTAACTGTAACAAAAGGTACAAAACTAAAGACGCGCACAAAGGTGAAGAACAAACTTGACTAATGAAAGAAAAAACTAGCACTTGGCCAAAAAACTATGAACATGAAACAAATAAACACTTCCTGTAAATACACAAAACTCACATGGCAAGAAACGAGCAGCAAGAAAACGATGGCAGCATGATAATGGCATGAGTAGTAAGGATATCAAATGGCATGGGTGTCCAGGAGGTAATGTCGCCAGGCTGAATGCCTGGCAACTGCAAGCTTAAATAATACCAAAGGATGAGACAGTGAAACTAATGAGTAGTCATGGAAACAAAACAAGCAAGAGTGCACAACCAGCAACTGAGAAGAGTCCAAAAAACAAACAGCACGTGATCAACAGACATGACGCTATTACAGTCAAAACATATTTTAGTACAAGGAATAGCGCAACTATTACCCCACACATCATAGGAGGACACAAAAAATGTAAGCTGGAGCTCTTGAATGTAAACAGGGGAGGGTAGATCGATACAAATATCAACAGTAAAGATACCAAGTTTAGTATCAGCATATGGTTGATACTACAGTGATAAGCACAGCATTGTTTTTGTTATTGTTTTACAAACTTATTTATAATAGTTTTGACTTTTCAACTTATTAGGCACTATTGACTTTATTATAAATGTAGTATGTAATAAAAGAAAATAAGGACATACAGTATATATTACTTAATATCGTTCCAATGCCATCCTGTGTGTTTGTCGGATTACATTTGTGAACAAAATGATCCAGAAAAATGTTAAGTATGAACATTGGCAAAACTAACAGTGTCCCTGTAACTACTTGGATCTATACCTAAATGTGTAGGATTGTCCAAAACTTACGTAGAGTTTTCAAACAACAGAATAACAAGTGGTTATCATATTTTAACAGAAGTGCCGATAAAAACATGATACAACAGAAAAGTAACCAAATGTTAAAAGTAAATTGGCAAGTAGATTAATAACAGTTTTGAGGAAATAATACATCTGGAAATGATGCAATATATATCGCTATATAGATTCAGGGTTCTACTTGTATAGTGCTTTATATACCTTCAAGGTACTCAAAGCGCTTTGACAATATTTCCTCAATCACCCATTCACACACACACACATTCACACACTGATGGCGGGAGCAGCCATGCAAGGCCCTAACCACGACCCATCAGGAGCAAGGGTGAAGTGTCTTGCTCAAGGACACAACGGACGTGACGAGGTTGGTAGAAGGTGGGGATCGAACAAGGAACACTCAGGTTGCTGGCACGGCCACTCTCCCAATTGCGCCATGATATTTTAATAATATTTATCATAATATGTATTTCTCTTATTTTTAATGTAATATTTATTTCCCTGGCTTTGACCTGTTTGACCTGCTGCCCTGAGGAATGCGCTACAGGGTCATCAGGTTTAAGACAAACAGACTCAAGAACAGTTTTTTTCCCTGAAGCCATAATCTCGGTGAACTCTCATAGGCACTGATTTTATAGTTTAGCACCTCTTTGTGTGCAATTTGTACTTTCCACCTACAGTCTGAATGCTTCTGTATATATTAGGGGTGTAACGGTACACAAACATTTCGGTTCGGTACGTACCTCAGTTTAGAGGTCACGGCTCGGTTCATTTTCGGTACAGTAATAAAACAACAAAATATAAATTTTTGGGTTATTTATTTACCAAATTTGTAAACAATGGCTTGATCCTTTTAACATCGGGAACACTATAACAATTCTGCCCACGTTAATCCACATTAAACTGCCTCAAGTTGTTGGTTTGATTGAATAAAATGACAAAACCTTTCTTCTACATATAAAAAGTGCAACATTAAACAGTTTCAAGTCAACTCATCATGCTTAATTTATTACAGCATTGGGGAAGCCTGTAGTTGACCTTTATTATGTAAATGTTATATTTTTGTCAACATGTGATAGCAGGGACCCTGCCATTCAAAATTAGGCTGCTACATTAGTAATGATTAATATAACTATAGCTGAAAAAAATTGTACAATAGCAATAGGAGAGACTATTCATCCCTGAACACCATGGACTTCATTTCAGTTAATGTGAAATAATAGACAGACAGGGCTTTGCTGCCCCAACACACACACACACACACACACGCACACCCAAGCATACGCACACACACACACACACGCACACACACAGCAAAATGAGCTAACGTTACGCTAAAAGCTAATTAGCCTTCACCTCAAGCCAGCACTGCGAGCGAGCTGAGCTGCAGTTTAAGTTTCCAGAAGCTCAACGGGCTCATAGTGATGCTAGTAGTAGTTGTGACTGGGAAGTGTTATTTATAATTTGGGGAGAGTACGATGTCCGCTGCTAAACACATATCTGCTCGGCACTGAAGCATTGACTACAAGCGCTCTGAATACGCACTGCTGATTGGCTGTTACATCGCTCTGAATATGCACTGCTATTTGGCTTTGTATGTAACCAATCAGATGGTTGTGTGGGCGGAACAATGCTGGGTGCTCAGACAGAGGCAGAAAGCAGAGCAGCTTGTTAAGACTTAAGCTTACAAACTCGTTCGATACACCTCCGAACCGGACAAAAACCCCGTACCGAAACGGTTCAATACAAATACACGTACCGTTACACCCCTATTATATATATATGTAAATAGAATAATATTTAAAAAACAACCGTTCTCAGGACTGGACTGTACACCTTACCTTCTTTTGCACTATTTGTTTTTTCTTTCCTTCCTATTACCATGAATTGATTAACGTGGACCCCGTCTTAAACAAATTGAAAAACGTATTTGGGTGTTACCATTTAGTGGTTAATTGTACAAAATATGTACTGTACTGTGCAATCTACTAATTAAAGTCTCAATCAATCAATCATGTTTTGCATATTTGTAGACTGTCGCACTGATACTGGAGTTGCTTTTAATCTCATTGTACCTGTGTATAGTGACAATAAAAAGCATTCTATTATATTCTTAATAAAATACAGACAATATACGCATTAAGTGGGTCTCTGTGGGTAATATAAAGTCAGTATAGTCAGTAAAAATACATATAGTCATAACTTATTGTGAGAGCTGGTGTTCTATGTAAATATAACTGCCCTGAGAAAAAATCAGCATAATAAATTTATATAAACACTTTTGAGCGACCCTGTGCACTAATGCAGTGTTTTTCAACCACTGTGCTGCGGCATGGTATCCCCGTGAGATACAGTCCGGTGTGCCGTGTGAGATCATGTAATTTCACCTAATTGGGTTAAAAATATTTTTGGTAAACCAGTAATTATAATACACAAATGTGCCGTTGTTGAGTGTCGGGGCTGTCTGGAGCTCGGCAGAGTAACCGTGTAATACTCTTCCATATCAGTAGGTGGCAGCAGGTAGCTAATTGCTTTGTAGATATCGGGAACATGGTTTGTCGTGATCACAATATGCGGGAGGCGGCGTGTAAGTAAAAAGGTTTCTCACACTTAAACCAAAAATAAACATAAGGCGAGTGCCGCTAAGAAAAGCTTAGGGATGGCTATGCAAAACAAAAAACTAAAAGTAAACAAAAACAGAATGTTGGATGACAGCAAAGACTTACAGCGCATGGAGCAGACGGCGTCCACAAAGTACACCCGTACATGACATGGCAATCAACAATGTCCCCACAAAGAAGGATGTCGTTCGCACAACTTAAATAGTCTTGATTGCGAAAACAAAGCGGGGAACAGCACTCAAGGAAGACATGGAACTGCTACAGGAAAATACCAACAGGAGAGGAAAAGCCACCAAAAATAGGAGCGCAAGACAAGAAGTGAAGCACTACACACAGGAAAACAGCAAAAAAGTCCACACGGCGTGATGTGACAGGTCGTGACAGTACACCTACTTTGGGACGAGCTATAGTAATGCATGCTTGGTTATGGTTTAAATGTATATCCTACAATTGCAAGAACACATTTTTACTGTAAATATCTGCTACTGATATTATTGTCTGTTGGTTGTGTGCCTCAGGATTTTTTCAATGAAAAAAAAAATGGGTCTTGGCTCAGAAAAGGTTGAGAAACACTAATGCACACATGCAGCCAATTGATTTTATTTTTTTTTACCAACTATTTTCTCAAATATTGCTCATGTCTAAACATGAATGCACAGATTCTAACACAGACCTGAGCAAATTAAGGCCCGGGGTCCACATGCGGCCCGTTAAGCTTTTCAATCTGGCCCGCCGGACATTCCCAAATCATTTTTTTTTACATCTTTAAGATGGAAAGTGTACTGGTAGTTGCCATTATGATGTGCAGTGATGTTTTCAAACTACCATAAGTCTTGAACTATACAACATATTTCAATGGTTGGAATATGCGCTTTTGCATGATATTTTAGTGACTAGTGTTGTCCTGATACCAATATTATTTTAATACTTTTCGGTACTTTGATACTTTTCCAAATAAAGGAGACCAGAAAAAACTGCATTATTGGCTTTATTTTAACATAAAATCTTAGGGTGTGGCGGACTGGTACTTTTCAGAGGCGTTATGGTATCAAATATAGGGGCGGCGTGGCGCAGTGGAAGAGTGGCCGTGCGCAACCCAAGGGTCCCTGGTTCAATCCCCACCTAGTACCAACCTCGTCACGTCCGTTGTGTACTGAGCAAGACACTTCACCCTTGCTCCTGATGGGTGCTGGTTAATGTGGCCCCCGAGTCAAAATAATTTCCCAGGCCTGTTCTAACAAAAGTCCCCCTCCTTGTTCACCGGCATTTTAGCCTCCATGGCCGTTGCAAAAACTGTGTTGCCCAAACACTCTTTGACCAGCTTGCACATACACAACAGAGGCGACCACGCCTGCCACACCCGTGCCACTCATCACCACCATGTTGCGTTGACATATTCCAGGTCAACGCTGCACTATTGAGAGACAAATATGATGATGATGATGATAGTGATGATGCAAGGTGCACCTGCGCAGGGCCTAACACGCATGAGAGAAAGGAGGCTGTGGTCGCGTCCACTGCGGTTGCTGTGTGATGATGCACAGCGGCGTGGAACGTGTCGACGCCCTCTGTCCCCTTGCAAAGGGAGGACAAAGCGACGCCTTGCAGAGGATTGCTGCTCGCCCTCCTGCGCGTCATCCCCATCCCCACGCAGCCCGGCCAAACGCAGTGTTGCACCTGTTCAGATAACACGCACACATGCACTCAGCACGCAAGCCGTTACCTGATGCCACCGATCTCAGTTCCGGATCTGGATCGAGGGAGGCGCAGATGCGGCGAACATTCAGAGCGCCGCCCAGGTACCGGCAGGCGCCTTCCTCTGCCCCGGGAGATGAAGCCCTGCAGGCGGGGATAGCGAGCTGCCACGAGCCGGCCAGCGCGGAGAAGAGATGGAGGAGGAGGAGGAGGAGGAGGAGGAGGAGGAGGAGGATGGGGGCGGGGGAGGAGAAGGGGAACTCCTAACGTCGTGCGTGAGATCCACTCACAATTTGACACGCAGCTTTACGTTTTATCTTCACCTTTATAAATGACATTTTATTTTGTTTTAATCCTTTAACATGCAGTTTGGAAATACTGTATATCAGGGGTCACCAACGCGGTAGCCCGTAAGGACCAGATGAGTCGCCCGCTGGCCTGTTCTAAAAATAGCTCAAATAGCAGCACTTACCAGTGAGCTGCCTCTATTTTTTTAATTGTATTTTTTTACTAGCAAGCTGGTCTCGCTTTGCTCGACATTTTTAATTCTAAGAGAGACGAAACTCAAATAGAATTTGAAAATCCAAGAAAATATTCTAAAGACTTAGTCTTCACTTGTTTGAATAAATTAATTATTTTTTTTACTTTGCTTTTTATAACTTTCAGAAACACAATTTTAGAGAAAAAAATACAACCTTAAAAATTATTATAGGATTTTTTAAACACATACCTTTTTACCTTTTAAATTCCTTCCTCTTCTTTCCTGACAATTTAAATCAATGTTAATTTTTTTTTTTATTGTAAAGAATAATAAATATATATTTATTTAATTCTTCATTTTAGCTTCTGTTTTTTCGACGAAGAATATTTGTGAAATATTTCTTCAAACTTATGATTAAAATTCCCAAAAAAATATTCTGGCAAAATCTAGAAAATCTGTAGAATCAAATTTAAATCTTATTTTAAAGTCTTTTGAATTACTTTAAAATGTTTTGCTCTGGAAAATCTAGGAGAAATAATGATTTGTCTTTGTTAGAAATATAGCTTGGTCCAATTTTTTATATATTCTAACAAAGTGCAGATTGGATTTTATCCTATTTAAAACATGTCATCAAAATTCTAAAATTAATCTTAATTTGGAAAAATGACCAATGATGTTCCATAAATTCTTTTTTTTTTTTTTTTTTTTTTTCAAAAAGATACAAATTAGCTACAGTTTTTCTCTTCTTTTTTTCGGTTGAATTTTGAATTTTAAAGAGTCGAAATTGAAGATAAACTATGTTTCAAAATTAAATTTTCATTTTTTTCGTGTTTTCTCCTCTTTTAAACCATTAAATTAAGTGTTTTTTCATCATTTATTCTCTACAAAAAACCTTCCGTAAAAGCAAAAAAATGTACAACAGAATGACAGACAGAAATACCCTTTTTTTTAAATATATATATAGATTTATTTATTAAAAGTAAATTGAGCAAACTGGTAGCCCTTCGCATTAATCAGTACCCAAGAAGTAGCTCTTGGTTTCAAAAAGGTTGGTGACCTCTGGTGTATATGGATTACATGTAAAGATGCATTCATACTTCTCTACTAATTAAATTTTGGATTTGCTATAAACATCAATGTTTGCCTGATATTTCTCATTCAAACAAGTTTTATTTTATTTATTTTACAAACCCCGTTTCCATAGGAGTTGGAAAAATGTCCATCCATCCATCCATTTTCTACCGCGTATTCCCTTTTTGAAATCGCGGGGGGCGCTGGCGCCTATCTCAGCTACAATCAGGCGGAAGGCAGCGTACACCCTGGACAAGTCGCCACCTCATCGCAGGGGCAACACAGATAGACAGACAACATTCACACTCACATTCACACACTAGGGACCATTTAGTGCAGTGGTCCCCAACCACCGGGCCGCAGAATAATTTTTTATAAAAAAAAATATACATAATTTTTTTTTATTAAATCAACATAAAAAAAACACAATATACACTTACAAATAGTGCACCAACCACAAAAAAACTCCCCTTTTCATGACAAAAACATCCTTTTTTCATGACAAAAAAGAAAAAAAAAGAACCCCCCCCCCAGGCCGCGGGACAAATTATTAAGCGTTGACCGGTCCGCGGATACAAAAAGGTTGGGGACCACTGATTTAGTGTTGCCAATCAACCTATACCCAGGCAGGCACGTGCACACATAGGGCCCTATGGGTGCTTGAGCCCCTGCCCTTTTTTGCCTTGTCTTAAAAAGTGCCCTCTGCCTGTGTGTGTGTGTGTGTGTTTTTTTCTTTTTCTTTAAACAACATTAATAAATTCCTGTCAGGGATGTAAAAAAAAAAACAACAACAAAAAAAACAGCGGTACAAAAACTCCACGTTTTCTTGTTTGAGCCTGCCGCTTCCGCCAGAGAGAGAGAGAGAGAGGGCGAGTGAGTGAGTAAGTGAGAGAAAAGAGAGCCAACTGCGCCCCTTATGATATGTGACAGTGGAGCAACTTGAACCTGTGAGTTATGGTCTAGTCGCCGTCCACTTATTCAGCATCTAATATGGATAATATTTTAGAAAAACGCTGTATTATTCTATTATTCAATGTGTCAGGTTCTGATTTTGCCGGACGTCGGAGCACAGCACATCAATTCCGCACAGAGCAGATCATGCAGGACAGGAAGTAGTGTACAAAATACAAAATAAAACATCGGGTTAATTTTCAAAATAAAATGCACTGTCTTCATGGCGGATCACATTTCTCTCACAGTAGAGGTTTAGATATAAAGTTTATTGTGACTTTGCTATTACTGTGTGGGTTAACAAAATAATAATAATAATAATGATAATAATAACAATAATAAGAATAATAATGATAGTAATAATAATAATAATTATTATTATTATTAATAATAATAATAATTTCAGCATTCTGGGGGGCCAAGGTGCATGTCTTTGGAGGTGAGAGGGAACCCACGCATTCGAGGGGAGAAAATGCAAACTCCACACGGAAACATCCCGAGCCTTGGATAGAATCCAGGACTGCAGAACCTTCGTATTGTGAGGCAGACGCACTAACACCTCTGCCACCGTGAAGCCCTTGGAAAATTGTGTTAGAGGTAAATATATATATATAATATATATATATATAATATATTTTTTGCAAATAATCATTAACTTTAGAATTTGATGCCAGCAGCATATGACAAACAAGATGGGAAAGGTGGCAATAAATACTGATAAAGTTGAGGAATGCTCATAAAACACTTATTTGGAACATCCCACAGGTGTGCAGGCTAATTGTGAAAAGGTGGGTGCCATGATTGGGTATAAAAACAGCTTCTCAAAAAATGCTCAGTCTTTCACAAGAAAGGATGGGGCGAGGTACACCCCTTTGTCCACAACTGCGTGAGCAAATAGTCAAACAGTTTAAGAACGTTTCTCTAAGCGCAATTGCAAGAAATTTAGGGATTTCAACACAGGGAAGCCCAGACTTTACTCTCTCCAGCCACTCCGTCCAGCTCTTCCCGGGGGGATCCTGTGACGTTCCCAGGCCAGCTAGGAGACATAGTCTTCCCAACGTGTCCTGGGTCTTCCCCGTGGCCTCCTACCGGTTGAACGTGCCCGAAACACCTCCTTAGGGAGGCGTTTGGGTGGCATCCTGACCAGATGCCAGAACCACCTCATCTGGCTACTCTCCATGTGGAGGAGCAGCGGCTTTACTTTGAGCTCCTCCCGGATGGGAAAGTAACTAAACTAGAATACAAAATATATATATCGGTATAGCTCGGTTGGTAGAGTGGCCGTGCCAGCAACTTGAAGGTTCCAGGTTCGATCCCTGCTTCTGCCAACCTAATCACTGCTGTTGTGTCTTTGGGCAAGACACTTTACCCACTTGCTCCCAGTGCCACCCACACTGGTTTAAAATGTAACTTAGATATTGGGTTTCACAATGTAAAGTGGTTTGAGTCATTAGACAAAAACGCTATACAAATATAATTAAATTATATATATATATATATATATATATATATATATATATATATATATATATATATATATATATATATATATATATATATCAAGAACATTCCCACACAGGCCAACGAGAAACCCTGGATGAACAGTGAGGTACTGAGGCAATGCTGAAGGCTCAGAACAAGGCTTTCAAGTCTGGCGACATGGTAGCATTAAAATCAGCCAGAGCTAACCTGAACCGTGCCATTAAGGTTGCAAAGCGTGCTCATAGTCAGAAAGTGCAGGACTTCTTCGAGAAACCTACAAACACTAGACGAATGTGGCAGGGCATACAGGTCAGCACGGACTATAAAGCTGCCTCCTGTCCCTGTGACAACAGTACACTGTAAATTCTAACTAGTAAACTTTACTTAAAACAACTAGTAAACTTTACTTAAAACAATCAAGAAACACAAGTAAAAGAACTTAATTGCATCAAGTGGTGTGAAATTATTGTAGCAAAGTTGTGAGCACTTATTACATCTAAGTATAGATTACTTCAAACAAGTTGATAAAACTTAACTATTTTGAGTCACATGAACTTAATATATTTTACCAACTAAGTAGGGCTTACTTAACATTATAAATACACTATACTATGGATATCCAAGTGTAATCAACTTGATGAACTCAATAAAGATAAGTTATAAGTACTACACGTAATGTGCCAAAATAAGTGAGCAATACTTGATATACCTTAGTTTACCATACCTAAGAAGTCACAAAAATGTCATTATGGAAACCATAATTTATTTATCTTTGTAAATAACATCACACGCTGAAAACGGCAATATGGAACAGCAATATGACAATTTTGAGACCCTGTGTCACAAAACCACATGTTTAGCACTAAACATCACATATTGCACTGTACGCTATGTATGCTCATTTTCAAGAGCTTTACCCCAAACAAAACCAACAGTACATACTGAGAGGGATCAGTATTTGAACCAAAAGTTTTCTTTCTTTGAAAATACAAGAGTAGACCTCTGCAGCTCAACAAAAGTATTTCACAGTTTCGTAATCAAAACATAAACATTAGTTTAACATTAGTTAAAAAAATAATATTCAATATTCAAAACGGTAAATAAAAGTGCATGGAAAAAAAGTGCATGGCATTTTCAAAAGTATATAATATTCAAGAGTTTGATTGTTGAGCCCCATCATGCTCACACATGTAGCCAGCCAGTATACAGTAGCTATCCCTAGCCACTTCACCTACCTCAAAAGAGCATTTTTTAATGTTTGAAATTTTGGGCTGAGCTCTTTTTGTCCGAGGTTTAACAAGATTTTCTGGATGAACTCAAACTTGTTCTTCATACCTTTGGGGTAATCCAGATGAAGTGCATATATTAGGCCGAACAAAACACAAAGTGTTTGAGAGGTTGAGGGAAGGTCATCCATGACAATGTTTCCTTCAAGGATAATTGCAATGCTGTTAATCTCCCGGACAGACCTGGGAGGCCCAAACGCATTGTGAGGGTCTGCTGGAAACGTCTGGCAGAGTCTCCTGTCAGAGAAAGTTTCAATTCCCACCTCCGGAAGAACTTTGAACATGTCACGAGGGAGGTGCTGGACATTGAGTCCGAGTGGACCATGTTCCGCACCTCTATTGTCGAGGTGGCAGATCGGAGCTGTGGCCGCAAGGTAGTTGGTGCCTGTCGGGGCGGCAATCCTAAAACCCCTTGGTGGACACCAGCGGTGAGGGATGCCGTCAAGCTGAAGAAGGAGTCCTATCGGGTCCTTTTGGCTCATAGGACTCCGGAGGCAGTGGACAGGTACCGACGGGCCAAGCGGTGTGCAGCTTCAGCGGTCGCGGAGGCAAAAACTCGGACATGGGAAGAGTTCGGGGAAGCCATGGAAAACGACTTCCGGACGGCTTCGAAGCGATTCTGGACCACTGTCCGCCGCCTCAGGAAGGGGAAGCAGTGCACTATCAACACCGTGTATGGTGCGGATGGTGTTCTGCTGACCTCGACTGCGGATGTTGTGGATAGGTGGAAGGAATACTTCGAAGACCTCCTCAATCCCACCAAAACGTCTTCCTATGAGGAAGCAGTGCCTGGGGAATCCGTGGTGGACTCTCCTATTTCTGGGGCTGAGGTCGCTGAGGTAGTTAAAAAGCTCCTCGGTGGCAAGGCCCCAGGGGTGGACGAGATCCGCCCGGAGTTCCTTAAGGCTCTGGATGCTGTGGGGCTGTCTTGGTTGACAAGACTTTGCAGCATCGCGTGGACATCGGGGGCGGTACCTCTGGATTGGCAGACCGGGGTGGTGGTTCCTCTCTTTAAGAAGGGGAACCGGAGGGTGTGTTCCAACTATCGTGGGATCACACTCCTCAGCCTTCCCGGTAAGGTTTATTCAGGTGTACTGGAGAGGAGGCTACGTCGGATAGTCGAACCTCGGATTCAGGAGGAACAGTGTGGTTTTCGTCCTGGTCGTGGAACTGTGGACCAGCTCTATACTCTCGGCAGGGTTCTTGAGGGTGCATGGGAGTTTGCCGAACCAGTCTACATGTGCTTTGTGGACTTGGAGAAGGCATTCGACCGTGTCCCTCGGGAAGTCCTGTGGGGAGTGCTCAGAGAGTATGGGGTATCGGACTATCTTATTGTGGCGGTCCGCTCCCTGTACGATCAGTGCCAGAGCTTGGTTCGCATTGCCGGCAGTAAGTCGAACACATTTCCAGTGAGGGTTGGACTCCGCCAAGGCTGTCCTTTGTCACCGATTCTGTTCATAACTTTTATGGACAGAATTTCTAGGCGCAGTCAAGGCGTTGAGGGGTTCCGGTTTGGTAACCGCAGGATTAGGTCTCTGCTTTTTGCAGATGATGTGGTCCTGATGGCTTCATCTGACCGGGATCTTCAGCTCTCGCTGGATCGGTTCGCAGCCGAGTGTGAAGCGACCGGAATGAGAATCAGCACCTCCAAGTCCGAGTCCATGGTTCTCGCCCGGAAAAGGGTGGAGTGCCATCTCCGGGTTGGGGAGGAGACCCTGCCCCAAGTGGAGGAGTTCAAGTACCTAGGAGTCTTGTTCACGAGTGAGGGAAGAGTGGATCGTGAGATCGACAGGCGGATCGGTGCGGCGTCTTCAGTAATGCGGACGTTGTACGGATCCGTTGTGGTGAAGAAGGAGCTGAGCCGGAAGGCAAAGCTCTCAATTTACCGGTCGATCTACGTTCCCATCCTCACCTATGGTCATGAGCTTTGGGTCATGACCGAAAGGATAAGATCACGGGTACAAGCGGCCGAAATGAGTTTCCTCCGCCGTGTGGCGGGGCTCTCCCTTAGAGATAGGGTGAGAAGCTCTGCCATCCGGGAGGAACTCAAAGTAAAGCCGCTGCTCCTCCACATCGAGAGGAGCCAGATGAGGTGGTTCGGGCATCTGGTCAGGATGCCATCCGAACGCCTCCCTAGGAAGGTGTTTAGGTTACGTCCAACCGGTAGGAGGCCACGGGGAAAAAATACGATTATTAAAAAAAAAAAAAAAAATTCAAGTAGAATTTGATTCTTATTATTGTTAGGCCCTGAGATGGGTCAAAGATTACTAACATTGATTTTCATGCATTGTTATTTTTTTCGCAGTCAGATTTAGTATTTTTTGTTTGACATCAGACCTAAACAATAATGCCTGTTTCTGAAATCTGAGAACAAAATTCAATTTCTGATGTCCTAAGATGTACACTGTACAACCACATGTTCATCATTATGAATGTACTTACAGAGCATCTGAGGAAGAATTCACTGGAATCATCCCCAAGATACAGGGGCAGACATTGCAGCACAGCAGTGCGTGTTGTGGTGATGTCATTTGTCTGATTGGAAGATGACAAAAAAACAAGGATATTAGGAATTGTGGTATTATTAAAAAATTACTGGTACTGTCGTAGTCACTGCAAAGTAGTAGAAGGAGCTACAGGATGTGTTGAAGGAAGCAACAAGCACACTACCAAAGGTGGTAATGACGAAGTATCTGAAACACTTACTTGTGAATATATTGGCTGGAGGAAGAGATCAAGTGACTGGCCGACAACTCCTTTCCTGGATTTGAAGAGGTCAAGGAGAGTATTTGTGTGGTGATCCAGAGCTTCGTAGAAATCTTTCTGGAGGTTCTTACTGGCAACTCTGGAGAACTCTGCAAACACCGTTAGAAACAAAGCAGAAAGCAGAAATTGGTGTGTTAGATCTACTAATGATTACTTGAGGTGTGTTTCATTATAGTGCAGCACGGGTGTTTCATTATAGTGCAGCACGGGTGGGCCATACCTGACTTTCTGTGAACAACGCAGGCCAGCGTTGCATCATCCTTTGGACTGGAGGCTGTTCTTCAACAATTTCTTTGCGGCGCAATCTTTCTGGAGGTTCTTACTGGCAACTCTGGAGAACTCTGCAAACACCTTAAGAAACAAAGCAGAAAGCAGAAATTGGTGTATTAGATCTACTAATGATTACTTGAAGTGTGTTTCATTCTAGTACAGCACAGGTGGGCCATACCTGACTTTCTGTGAACAACGCAGGCCAGGGTTGCATCATTCTTTGGACTGGAGGCTGTTCTTGAAAAATTTCTTTGCGGTGCAAAGAAAAGGTCTGTTCCATCATTTTCTTCACATCAGCTGAGTCTGGGAGCCTCTTTTTTGCTTTACTTTCAAGCCGTCTTCTAACTGACTCAAGACTATCTTCATTTTCACCTTCAGGATCATTTTTTCTGGACACCTGTGAGTGAAATCTAGATAAATGGACCTTTAGGGCATTGAACAATTTGAATGTACAAATACATTGCTGATGAAGACATGGTATTAGGGAGGTTCTTGTGAAGGTACCATGTTTTAATCTGTAATGCTTTAATAGCTGGCCTCGTCTTGGAGAGACAAAAGTGCAATACTTACACGTCCACTACATTCCACTTCTAGTAGATACCTGAGAAAATACAAGAGGGCAATAAATTAGTATATACATACAAGACTAGTTGAGCATCATCAGTCAATGTGACCAGCATTCTAGAATTTATAATTGAAAAACAACACCACCTTGTCTCTTATCTTCTTCGTGTGTTCAAGAGCACACAAGGGTCTGCACAACCTGCATTAAATAAAACAAACTGAGTAAAGTCAACAGTGCCAGTGATGCAGGATTGCTTTTTAGCATTATATCGTTCTATTAACCAGATTGTCTCCAATCTAGCGAGCAGTGCGCGCTAACGTCCAGCAGCTGGTAAAGGTTCTGCTGACGGCTACCACCGTTAGCACCGGTTAATGGCGACGGTGGGCCCTACCCATCTATTACCTGTCCATGGCAGTCACGTGAAATAGCCACGCCAACCGCTAGCCGTGTTAGCAGTAGATCACTGAGGTTCCGTCCGGGCCGTTCCGACCGAGCCAACGTATTCGTGTGCGTATTCAATCAGACTGAGCGGCTGCTAACTATTTGGCATGTGCTCTGTGCTGCAAAATTAAGTTAAAAAGCCCCATTGGCGGCAAAATAGTTTTAGCCAACGGCTAACCGTGTCATTAGAGCAGATATAAAAAGTTAGCAACAGCTCACGAGGCCCCGACAGGCCGTTAGGGCCAAGTAAAGGCACTTTTAAACGTTCATGTTAAGCTGCTGCCAACCTAAAAGCATGTGCTCTGTGGACACACACGGGGGTAACATGCAACTGCCCAACGGCCTCTTTCCGTTGGCTAACACGGTTAGTCACGGTTCGGCGGGGCTACGTCACTTAAAATGGGTAACCACAACACCGAAACTCCCCCCGGGTCATACAGACCGAGCGAGAGCACGAACAACCATCGCTTCGAAAATGGAATCATATCACAAACAAAAAAAGCTTTACACTTACCGAAATCACCTCCAACCGCACGTTGAACTGAGGCTGTGTGTACAGGTTGCATTTGCGCTCGTTGGGAATGCACATGCGCAATAGGGCGGACAGCCCTGTGACGTGAGTATGATACCACAAATCATACTACACACTCATAAAAACCAAGTACATATTACTGAATGGAACAAGTAAACGTGTAAAACGTACAGGCAACTCGTGTAATAGAGTAAACTTGAAAACTAGTATGAATCAAGTTAAATCCACAATTTAGACTTAAGTAAGGACAATGTTTGGATTTACAGTGTATCAGCTTCCTAGATGACCTAAACAACTACTTTGCAAGGTTTGAGGCACTTAACACCAATCCGGCGAGAAAATCCATCCCTCGCCCTAATGAGCAGCTGCTCAACCTGGATATAGCGGATGTCCGGAAAACCCTGAGGAGAGTGAACCCTCGGAAAGCACCGGGACCTGATGACATTCCGGGCAAGGTGCTTAAGGGATGTGCAGACCAGCTGGCGGGGTTTCTCACAGACATCTTCAATATCTCGCGGACCCAGGCTGTGGTACCATCATGTTTTAAGACGGCCACAATCATTCCTGTGCCTAAAAAAAACACAATCTCCTTCCTCAATGATTACCGACCTGTGGCACTCACCCCCATCATAATGAAGTGCTTCGAGAGCTGGTAAAGGAATACATTGTCTCCAGACTTCCCCCCACATTCGACTCATACCAGTTGGCTTATCGCCCAAACCGCTCCACAGAGGACGCCAGCTCCTCTGAATTTCCACCTGAGCTTAGAACATCTGGAAGGAAAGGACACACACGTGCGGATGTTGTTTCTGGACTTCAGCTCAGCATTCAACACCATCATCCCGCAGCACTTGGTGAGCAAACTGGCCCTCCTTGGATTCAGTACCCCTCTATGCAACTGGGTGCTTGACTTCCTCACAGACAGACCCCAGTCTGTGAGAGTGGGCTACAACACCTCCAGTGCCATCTCCCTGAGCACCGGCTCTCCCCAGGGCTGCGTCCTGATTCCGCTGCTGTTCACATTGATGACCCATGACTGCTGCGCCAGGTCCACTACTAACCACATTGTGAAGTATGCGGACGACAGGACATGGGTGGGCCTCATCCGTGACAACAATGACATGGACTGCAGGGAGGAGGTGAAAAATCTGGTTGACTGGTGCAGAACAAACAACCTGGTCCTGAATGTCAACAAGACCAAGGAGATCATCGTTGACTTCAGGAAGCACCAGTCCGGCTACGCGCCACTCCACATCAACGGCACAGCGGTGGAGATGGTAAGCAACACCAAGTTCCTGGGGGTGCACTTAACTGACAATGTAAATAATAAATGGGTTGTACTTGTATAGCGCTTTTCTACCTTCAAGGTACTCAAAGCGCTTTGACACTACTTCCACATTTACCCATTCACACACACATTCACACACTGATGGAGGGAGCTGCCATGCAAGGCGCCAACCAGCACCCATCAGGAGCAAGGGTGAAGTGTCTTGCTCAGGACACAACGGACGTGACGAAGTTGGTACTAGGTGGGGATTGAACCAGGGACCCTCGGGTTGCGCACGGCCACTCTGCCACTGCGCCACGCCGTCCCTAAATACTCTAATGTATATACTTGTTCCTATGCTTTCTAAACTCACTATGTTCACTGCTTGCTGTACATATCCTACCAATTCAGACCTACACTGTTTCAATATCCATTTCTAAGATGATATAATTGTTGATGACTGAAGTGCTGATATCAACCCGACCTAACCCCCCACCCCTACCTCCTCCACATCCCAACCCCTGGATTGTAAATAATGTAAATAATTCAATGTATATACTCTGATGATTTACTTCTGTGATGACTACATTATGCTGATAGTAAGGGACAAGCGGTGGAAAAATGGATGGATGGATGCTTATAGTATATATTTGTACCATAAATTGATTAACGTGGACCCCGACTTAAACAAGTTGAAAAACTTATTTGGGTGTTACCATTTAGTGGGGCACTGCAATGAGGTGGCGACTTGTCCAGGGTGTACCCCTCCTTCCGCCCGATTGTAGCTGTGATAGGCACCAGTGCCCCCCGTGACCCCAAAGGGAATAAGCGGTAGAAAATGGATGGTTTAGTGGTCAATTGTACGGAATATGTACCGTACTTTGCAATTTACTAATGAAAGCTTCAATCAATCAAAGTTTATTAAGCGTGTGCGTGTGAGGTGGAGTATGCTTTTTGCCACCAGGGGAAAGGCTGGCCATGAGGCAGCAAGTACCTCCGCCTCAATGTAAGGGGCGATCTATTAAAAGTTCATAAACTGCGAACAGCGGTTAACTCTTAAGAAGTAGAAGAAGAAAACAATAATCAAAAACTGCTCCACTTCCCACAAACTGTGACGCTTTTTCGCTCTAAAAATGGAGGATTTGATTTCTTAAAATAAGGAATTTTTCACGACTGGATTTTCAATCAAAGCAAGAAGTCGTTAATACTGGGAGACTAACACCAGAGCTGCCAGATTAGTTTCAATCGTGTGTGGTCCGAGGACAGAAAATAACGCGTTCTTTTCAAAAGGTTTGGTATACTGGAAAATAATGACCTTATTGCTTTCTCTGCCTTTTAGGCTCCACGACTGACCGTACAAATGAGATATACAGAGGTGGTGACTTGTCCAGAGTGTACTAATAACGTTTTGGGAGACAATTATCTTATATTTAAAAAGCCCATAATATAGGTAATGGGCTGTTTTAAGGATTTTTTTAACAAATGATCCATGATATCAATATTAATAATGTTGCGTTTATTATGCGTAGTGGACTTAAAATAATTATTACCATGTCTAGGAATTGATATGACGGTATTTTCAGATTGTTTGCTTGGTGCTGTGATAAACTAAACGCATCATAATTTGCCACCTCAGTAGAACGCATGTCCAACTCTGACACAGTCATTGCAGAAAAAACATTGTGTGAGTTGTGTATTATTCAAAGGGAATTGCTATGTGTGCAGGGATTATCCAGCCTGGCGCTGGCTAGTTCTAATTTAACTGACTCCTCACCCAGGCTAGCAGGCTCTGTAATTGCCTGTGACCGGGCTTGCTCTAGTGCAGTTAGTCAAGTGTGACTTAAAGAGAAATCTATGTTCCTAGAGAAGATGATAGCGCCTTCCCGGTTAGGGTGAAGGCCGTCTCTCATCAGCAAGCCAGGTTTGCCCCAGAAGGAGGGCCAATTATCAATATATATTAGTCCCTGTTGTCTACAGAAGCTAGCCAGCCACTTATTAAGCGAGAATAATCTACTATACCTCTCATCATTGCCTCTCGCAGGCAGGGGGCCAGAGACAATTACTCGATGCCTAGACATCTTTCTAGTGAGATCACAAGTCCTGGCTATGTTTCTCTTTGTAATCTCTGATTGTCTCATCCTAGTGTCATTGGAGCCAACGTGTATAACTATGTTCTCATAACTAGTGG
>NC_084616.1:43500014-43632514 GCF_033978795.1 Nerophis ophidion | reverse complement strand
AAAACACTGCTTTTACTGTAAAATTCTGGTGACTGCGCTGACAGTTGTAAAGTAGAATTTTAATTTTTTTTTTGCAGCTTATGCAAAAAAAAATTGTGAATGTATACATGTATATTCATATATTACTCATTGTTAATGAGGCCTTTTGAGGGAAACCATAACTGCGATGTGGCCCTCAATGAACACGAGTTGGACACCCCTAATAGAAGCAACTTTGGGAGAATATTTATTTATAATTTTTTTTTTGTGTGTGTTTTTTTTTTTCCAAAACATCCACGGCTACAGAGGATGACAGTGACAGCGTCAGTGGGCACACCTGTCAATTGTTACAGTTGACCTCTCCCTTAGTTTACCACAACATCCTCAAATCTAGTCCTGTAAGTGCCATGTTTTGCATTGACATCAAAGATGGCTGAATGTGTGTCGAAGCTCGGCGTTTTGGCGACCTACGCACGCAGTCAAGCTGTGGTTTGAAACAGAAGTAGTTAGAGCGAGGTTGCATCATCACGCTTTGCCTCTTAGCAGTGCGACAACCCCCCAACTTTAACTGGCAGGTTCCTAAAGCCCTTGCTATTATGAGGGTAATTGAGGCCTTCAAAACTCCTCAGCCCCCGGGGCCTCCTTTAGGTTCTGGTTATGACGTCTTTGATTCGTGATGTGTTCAATAGGTTTGCCGCTATCCAGGTGGCTCGGAACATTTTGTGTTTTTGATAGATTCTTTATTTTATTCAAGTAACTTAATTTAAATTTCACAGCCATATTGATTTTAAAATTAACTTTCTGTAACGTACATATTTAAATGGCAGAAAAAACAATGCATCTGATTCCTGGTTGTACGTGATGTCACGTCTGGTTGCTGTCGCCTTGAATTCAAACAATTGGTGAGAAAACAAGCTTATTCTTAGCAAGAAAAGAAATTAATTAGAAGCAGAGTTTTTATAAAAGTTTGAGTTCCTAAGGTAGTCCCTCATAAAGGGAAAAAAAACCCCAGAAAGTTTGCTTCTGTGTTAAAGGCTTACTGAAACCCACTACTACTGAAAACGCAGTCCGATAGTTTATATATCAATGATGAAATATTAACATTGCAACGCATGCCAATACGGCCGGTTTAGTTTACTAAATTGCAATTTTAAATTTCCCGCGGAGTTTCTAGTTGAAAACGTCACGGAACGATGACGTGTACGCGTGACGTCACGGACTGTCAGGAAATATTAGCTCAGCACTATTTGCGGCTAAAAGTAGTCTCTTTTCATCGCGCAATTAAACAGTATTCTGGACATCTGTGTTGCTGAATCTTTTGCAATTTGTTCAATTAATAATGGAGAAGTCAAAGTAGAAAGATGGAGTTGGAAAGCTTTAGCCTTTAGCCACACAAACACACGGTGATTCCTTGTTTAAAATTCCCGTAGGTGAAGCTTTACTATGGATCAGAGCGGTCAAGGGAACATGGATCCCGACCACTTGTCAACCGGCAGGTTTCGGTGAGAAAATTGTGTTAAAAAGTTGCCTCTTACCGGAGATCTGTGGAGTTTATGCTGTCCTTGTATCTGCTGTAACTTCCCTCAGACACTGGCCTCAAGACACCCGTGGACACACCCCTCCAACTATCAGGTACTATTTAATCTCACTAAAACACTAGCAACACAATAGAAAGATAAGGGATTTCCCAGAATTATCCTAGTAAATGTGTCAAAAAACATCGGAATCCGTCCCAATGCAATCGCCTTTTTTTTTTTTTTTTTTACTTTATTTATTTATTTCTTTTCTAGTCCTTCGCTATCAATATCATCATCCACAAATCTTTCATCCTCGCTCAAATTAATGGGGAAATTGTCGTTTTCTCGGTCCGAATAGCTCTTGCTGCTGGAGGCTCCCAGTAAAAACAATGTGAGGACGTGAGGATCCCTCACCCTTGTGATGTCATCGTCTGCGACTTCCGGTAAAGGCGAGGCTTTTCTATCGGCACCAGAAGTTGCAAACTTTATCGTCGATTTTCTCTACTAAATCCTGTCAGCAAAAATATGGCAATATCACGAAATGATCAAGTATGACACATAGAATGGACCTGCTAAAGAGAATCTCATTTCAGTAGGCCTTTAATAAGCTTGTCAAATGGAGTCATGTTGTCATAACGATCAAGTTTGCAGTGATCACTTTGTTAATGTTTAAACAAACTTAAAACTGACATGAAGCCTTATGACAGTTTTGGACTTTTTTCGTTCATTATTCTCCTTTGGTTTGTATGATTTCTTGTGTGCAGTTATTTTACTGCTGTAGTTAGTGCTGTTTTCACCTGTTCCTAATTGCCAATTAGGAGGGTTCATCTTTCAGCGTCATTCGTCAGATGGGGCTGTTTCGTTGTTTGGACACGGCAAGATTAAAAATTATCCTTCTATCCATTTTCTACCGCTTGTCCCGTTCGGGGTCGCGGGGGGTGTTGGAGCCAATCTCAGCAGCATTCGGGCGGAAGGCGGTGCACACCCTGGACAAGTTGCCACCTCATCGCAGGGCCAACACAGATACATAGACAATGATTTGCAAATCATTTTAACCTGTATTCGATTGAATAGACTGCAAAGACAAGACAAAAAAACTAAACGTTCGAACTGGTTAACTTTGATATTTTTGGCAAATATTACCTAATTTGGAATTTTATGCCTGGCAAAAAAAGACTGAGAAATTTGAGGAATGCTCCTCAAACACTAATTTGGAACATCCCAAAGGTGAACAGGTAGACAGTAGGGATTTAGGGCTATATAAATAATCATTGATTGATTGATTGATTGATTGATTGATTGATTGAATTGTGAACAGGTGGGTGCCTCGATTGGGTAGAAAAGCAGCGTCCATGAAATGCTTAGTCATTCACAAACAAGGATGGGCGAGGGTCACCAAATGCATGAGCAAATTGTCCAACAGTTTGAGAACAACATTTCTCAACAAGCATTTGCAAGGAATTTAGCAATTTCACCGTCTGTAATATCATCAAAAGGTTCAGAGAATCTGGAGAAATCACTGAGTGGCAGTGATTTCTCAGGAACACTCCAGAAAACCACTAAGTTTGTCGCTACATTTGTAAGTGCAAGTTAAAACTCTACTTTTCAAAGTGAAGTGAAGTGAATTATATTTATCTAGCGCTTTTCTCTAGTAACTCAAAGCGCTTTACATAGTGAAACCCAATATCTAAGTTACATTTAAACCAGTGTTGGTGGCACTGGGAGCAGGTGGGTAAAGTGTCTTGCCCAAGGACACAACGGCAGTGACTAGGATGGCGGAAGCGGGAATCGAACCTGCTAGCCTCAAGTTGCTGGCACGGCCACTCTACCAACAGAGCTATGACGAGCTACGTCATTTATCAACAACGGCCAGAAACGCCCGAGCTCATCTAAAATGGACTCATGCAAAGCAGCCCCAAATCTGCCTGACCCAACGAGGCAGCCTATGCAAGACCAGACAGATACCCTAGAACTTCAAACCCCTGAAACCTCATTCATCTTTTGCCAGATGTTGTTAAAACCATTTATGTTTCGAAAAAGAACAACTAAAGATTTGAAGTTGGCCAAATAGAGTGCAAAGTACAAAAACTGTTAAACATTGTGGTTGGTTGAGGCATGGCAAGGATCATTCTCTGAATCAACTATTTAACTCAGTATCTTGACTACTTTTTGTCAGCTATTTTCATCAAAATAATCTGTGAGAAAGAGATGAAGAGAGTAAAAGCGCTACAAAAATCTCGGGGCATGTCAGACCAGAAATTGTTGTCCTATTTGTAAAATTTTCTATGGCAAACACGTGAGTTAAATATCATGTGTGACTGATGACTTGTACAATTGCACAGATGTATCCACTCCAAGCTCAATTCTTATTATGCTTCAGTGCGTGACAGCTGCAAATGATTTAATTGCCCAATGTGGAACATTTCCAAAACGTAAATCATTGCTACTGGAGTCTATTTTTTCATTATCCCTCTGTGGATTGAGTAAGTCGTGATTCATGAGACGTCCATGATTTACAATGCAAAAAAAAAAAAATAAAGTTCCAGGACACACTTGAAGCCAACAGTGTGGTCACTTTTCAAGGGATTTGTCCACATGGTGGCAGTAATACGTCACAATTAGAGGAAACATTGAAAATGGATTGATGGATACACATAGTCTACAAGTACATTGGTTGCTATGTTGACATTTTAACATCATACTCTGTGCAACTGCTAGTTTCAGACTGTGTGAAAGAAGAAGAACTGTATGCCAGCTGTCCATACTTACTGACATGACATTGTGAGTGTACTCAAATATTAGTGGTTGGCCCTTTTGTTTTTTTTATGCATTTAACCATTCACTGTTAATTGCTTTTGGGTGTGTTTTCACAATATTAGGCCATGTCTACACTAAGTCGTTTAACCCCTTAAACCAGGGGTGTCAAACTCAAATACAGAGTGGGCCAAAATTCTAAACTGAACAAAGCCGCGGGCGAAAAGTTGAACAAATTAACCTTTTAATAGGGACCCAAACAAGTTTCGCATTGAATATTGAACAAGCAAGGCTTATATAACTTTATTGTGACATGCCAAATCGAGGTTTGTTGGTAGCGGGGGTGTATATTGTAGTGTCCCGGAAGAGTTAGTGCTGCAAGGGGTTCTGGGTATTTGTTCTGTTGTGTTGATGTTGTGTTACAGTGCGGATGTTCTCCCAAAATGTGTTGGTCATTCTTGTTTGGTGTGGGTTCACAGTGTGGTGCATATTTGTAACAGTGTTAAAGATGTTTATACGGCCACCCTCAGTGTGACCTGTATGACTGTTGACCAAGTATGGCTTGCATTCACTCGTGTGTGTGTGTGTTGAATCCGCATATATTACGTGACTGGGCTGGCACGCTGATTGTATGGGGGAAAAGCGGACATGACAACAGGTTGTAGAGGACGCTAAAAGCAGTACCTTTAAGGCACGTCGCCGATACTGTTGTCCGAGTGGAAATCGGGAGAAATTCGGGAGAATGGTTGTCCCGGTAGATTTTCGGGGGGGGAATTCGGGAGTCTCCTGGGAAAATCATGAGGGTTGGCAAGTATTAGAATTAGCGGTGAATGCACTGCCGCTGTATAATACCGGCGGGCCAGCTCTAATGTTAATTTAATATTGTCTCAAGGGCCAAAATAAATTACAAATTACAAATTTGGCCCGCGGGCCAGAGTTTGACACCCATGCCTTAAACGAATAATTATTTAGCCTAAGCCCCGTTTCAGCCACACTAAACCAGCGTTTCAGGTCCCACTCCTCGGACAATTTCTTACACGGATAAGTCAGCGGTGTATTTCTTGAATCTCTGGCACATATCTTTGGATCGACTCATTGATCGTTTCCAAAGTGAGTTTTAAGAAGAAGTGACGCCATAAAGACCACGCCCACACACTGGAAGTTTATTTTAGATCATAAATCATGCCTCTCACCTGGAAAGTAGATGGCTGAGGACGTACTCCGACAACTTGGTACACTTTGACAGCCAATTAGGACCCGGAAAGGGTGAGAACAAAACAAAAAGACACTTGGTTCTCCCCAAACAGTTTTTTTTTCACAAAAATTAAGAGACATTCTTTATCTAAATGGGAATATATGAACATTCTATCAGTTGGTATCATAATGACAACAGACCTTGTACAGTAAGTAATATTGTTTTTATGTTTTTTGGCTGTCTGCAGTGAGTAATAATCAGTGCTGAAAAAAAAATCATGCGCCATGTGTGCTTAAATTTATCAAAATAGGTAATTATTAAATAGTATTATAAATGTACCCATTACTAGAATGCATACTGTATATGCTTACATCATGTATATAAAACCCGAATGGAGGTGTTTTCATGTTTTATTAAGGGCTTTATAGGCAGAATTGAGCAGCTCCCATAGGCTCCATTGTAAGCAGACTTTTGATCAAATGTATTTAATATTTAGAATGCATTAAAAAAAAAAAACACCCATCTTCAAGTCTCTCATAATCATTGTGAACAATAGGCTAAATTAAAAAAAAGTGTGGTTCCCCTTTTTGCGTAAGCAAGTCTTCCTTGGTGCAGCTGGCTGAAGGCCTGGATATTTCTGTTGGTCATCAAAGTTGCCGATGTGACATTTCCAGAAACATTGTTACACAGCCTGTGCAATACATCTAATGTACATGTGACATTATACTTCTTACTAATACTACTATAAATACAGAAAACTCATACTGCGAGGCGCTGTCATTTCCAAAACAGAAAGTGCAAGATTGTCGGAGACATTTTAAGTGTCAAATAAAAATGAGCTGCATAATAGGAAATCAAATAGTGTTAGTCTTTTGCTATGTGGTAGGTTACTACAGACGTTATCAAATTATGTTCACTATTTTTTTCATACGATGTTGATCTGGAAATGTTTGCCTCGGCATTTTGATGGTGTGGGTCTGTGGCACCGAAAAGAGATGTTGAGATGTGTGATCGCCCTGAGAAGGGAGATGTTTTAGTTTTACAGATACAAGGACACAACTTTGTTCTGCACACGTCTGTAATGACTGCCACAAATCAAACATCAAACATGTACTCAGTATTGCAACAAACAAACAATGTACTACAGTATTATCACACGGATTTTACATTCAAATAATCGACTAGGTTTTCCTGTTCTTTGCACAAATAGACTTTACCTTAGTGTAACAGTATTTTAAGATGTCTCAAGTAAATGCAAAGGTTCACCCCACACAGTAAGCCTATATTGTTTGAGTAGCATAAGTCACTTATCATTCCTTAACATTAAACAAATTACACTGAATTAGTCCCAGAAACTGTAGAAAATACACATTCTAGCAGAAATATACACAGATTAATAATGAACTACGCACAGTACCTTTGTATATATTTAACGCTGTTGATACAGTTAGCATCTGCTTCGACATCGGCAGTGCAATTAGCTTTAGCATTAGCTTGGTCGTGTATAAAGCCTTGTCGACTGAAAAGACACAGATCATAAAAATATACTCTTTCAAACATGTTTAAACAGTACAAAGATATTCGGGGGTAAAACTGTTTACATAAAGACACTTGTACCTGAGAAGGGAGATGTTTTAGTTATACAGACACGAGGACACAGCTTCGTTCTGCACACGTCTGCAATGACTGCAAGGAGGAAGTCACGTGTCCTCTAGTATAAAATGAAATGACATAGGAATATAACTCAAGAACCTACTCTGCTACATACAATCACTGAATTCTACTACTAACTAAATTTACACTTGCGGAGTAAGCACTCTTCATTCTCTTGCAGGTGACTTTTCAAATGATGCTACATATTAGCAGTAATGGTACTTTTTATAGCAACACTTTTGCCCCACACTTGAAAAATTACGTTTGTCTGTTTGACATCTTCCCACTTGAAGCCAAACCACCGCCAGACGATGGACCCCCTGCTGTTTTTCTTGGGAATTAATTATTTCTTAATTCGCACCTTCTCTCTCTTGTATTACCACTCGCATGGCTCCGCCAGCATCACAGCTAAAGTTAACCATGTTGGTACCTCTCTGCTCCGTGAGGGCGTATACGTATGTGACGTATGACGTGACAGTATGTAAAGTATTTAAGAAGTGCACTTGCTGTCTGTGAGAAAGAGAGACAGGAAAGAGAGAGAAGAGCCTGTAGTGTCATGCCCGCAGCTAAAAGCAACTGCCTGAGAACGTATACTCGAATATCACGATATAGTAATTTTCTATATCGCTCAGAGACTAACTCTCGATATATCGTGTATATCGATATATATCGCCCAGCTCTAGTCCTAAGGTTGTCCTTCTAAAGGGTTCTCTCTCCAGAGGAATACTGTAGCTCTGAAAAAAGTAAGATAAATGCAGAGATATCCTGGATGCAAACCAACGCTTTCCATCCAACCTGATGTAGCTTGGTAGGTGTTGCAAAGAGGAATGAACCACACTGCCCATAGATAGGTGATCCTAGCTTGTGGCATCTTACTCAAAAAGCGTTTAGGCTTTAATTACTGCACTCATTGTTCCTCTCTTTAAGAAGGGGGACCGGAGGGTGTGTTCCAACTATCGTGGGATCACACTCCTCAGCCTTCCCGGTAAGGTTTATTCAGGTGTACTGGAGAGGAGGCTACGCCAGATAGTCGAACCTCGGATTCAGGAGGAACAGTGTGGTTTTCGTCCTGGTCGTGGAACTGTGGACCAGCTCTATACTCTCGGCAGGGTTCTTGAGGGTGCATGGGAGGTTGCCCAACCAGTCTACATGTGCTTCGTGTACTTGGAGAAGGCATTCGACCGTGTCCCTCGGGAAGTCCTGTGGGGAGTGCTCAGAGAGTATGGGGTATCACACTGTCTTATTGTGGCGGTCCGCTCCCTGTACGATCAGTGCCAGAGCTTGGTCCGCATTGCCGGCAGTAAGTCGAACACATTTCCAGTGAGGGTTGGACTCCGCCAAGGCTGTCCTTTGTCACCGATTCTGTTCATAACTTTTATGGACATAATTTTTGGCGCAGACAAGGCGTTGAGGGGTTCTTGTTTGGTGACCGCAGGATTAGGTCTCTGCTTTTTGCAGATGATGTGGTCCTGATGGCTTCATCTGACCGGGATCTTCAGCTCTCACTGGATCGGTTCGCAGCCGAGTGTGGAGCGACCGGAATGAGAATCAGCACCTCCAAGTCCGAGTCCATGGTTCTCGCCCGGAAAAGGGTGGAATGCCATCTCCGGGTTGGGGAGGAGACCCTGCCCCAAGTGGAGGAGTTCAAGTACCTAGGAGTCTTGTTCACGAGTGGGGGAAGAGTGGATCGTGAGATCGACAGGCGGATCGGTGCGGCGTCTTCAGTAATGCGGACGTTGTATCGATCCGTTGTGGTGAAGAAGGAGCTGAGCCGGAAGGCAAAGCTCTCAATTTACCGGTCGATCTACGTTCCCATCCTCACCTATGGTCATGAGCTTTGGGTCATGACCGAAAGGATAAGATCACGGGTACAAGCGGCCGAAATGAGTTTCCTCCGCCGTGTGGCGGGGCTCTCCCTTAGAGATAGGGTGAGAAGCTCTGCCATCCGGGAGGAACTCAAAGTAGAGCCGCTGCTCCTTCACATCGAGAGGAGCCAGATGAGGTGGTTCGGGCATCTGGTCAGGATGCCACCCGAATGCCTCCCTAGGGAGGTGTTTAGGGCACGTCCAACTGGTAGGAGTCCACGGGGAAGACCAAGGACACGTTGGGAAGACTATATCTCCCGGCTGGCCTGGGAACGCCTCGGGATCCCCCGGGAAGAGCTAGACGAAGTGGCTGGGGAGAGGGAAGTCTGGGTTTCCCTGCTTAGGCTGTTGCCCCCGCAACCCGACCTCGGATAAGCGGAAGAAGATGGATGGATGGATGGATGCTGCACTCATCAAGGGTGGACGCTCCCCTTTCCTCTCCCTTGTCTCTCCTGCCTGCTTCTTTGTTTTGTCTTGTCTTAACTTTCATGTTGACTCTTTTTGCACTGCTCTCCAAATCTAAACATTGGAACTATTTAACTGGCCTCAACAAAATTGACAAGATCTTGGGTTTGGGGGACACACGTGACGAAGCGGTTGTTGCTGGACACACGACGGACTCTTGGGAGAAGAAGGAGGGCCGCGTGCCTGGTGACACTTTTCTGTCGAGGACGTGAAGATATCTACCTATTCGGAATTATGACAACAGGACACCTGCTGATTGGAGTAAGCGTTGCTCTGGTTTGTCGGCAAATTGGAAGTTGCTGGCAGTCTTCAAAGTACCCCAAAGCTGCCACAAATGATTGGATGATGCGGGAAGAACTGTGGATTACATCGTACTGTCTACCCCGCAGTTTTGAGAACCAGTCATAGACAATTTAGGGTGAAATTGTTAAGGCGAAGACGGGTGGAAGGAGACGGCCCAACAGTGGAAGTCCAACTCAATATTTATTGAGTAATTAATGATTACGTGGGATGTGTATGCTACTATGTGTTTGAGTGTGAACTAAGTGCTGGAATTAACATATGGAAATACCGTAAAGAATGTTGTCGTGCGTTTTGGATGGTGGCGTCCAAAACCAGAGGGAGAATGCGAAAGCAATCCGGTGTCCGAGCGTGGTCGTGGGGCAGGAGAGAGCGTCCAAAGTCCAGGCAATGTGAAGGGGATCCAGGAGAGCAAATCAGGGTTCCAGAGAGGATGGCAGCAGGAATGGACACAGGGGCTGTGGAAGGAGGGAGAGACGAAGGAGATCACAACAAGGCAGGAGGAAAACGAGCACAGGAATAAATCGCTGGAGAGAGTCAGATACGTGAGGCTTACTGCAAGCAATAGCAACGTTCCAACGACGAGGGTTCAGCGGCGGGAATCTTTATCCTGTCGTCCGTAATCACTGCCAGGTTTCTTGATTGGTGATCGTCTCCAGCTGTGTGTGTGAGCGGTCCGCGCTGCGTGCGAGGGGGCGTGTCTGGGTTTGGCGCGTGTGGACGCACTCAGAGTGGAGCTGTCGAGTGCTCCAGCAGAGGAAGGCAGGGAAGACTGAGCGTGTGTCATAACAGTGCCCCCCCCCTTATGCGAGACCCCCGACGAGCGCCGAAGAGCTCCTGGGTTGGCCCGATAGAAATCCTCCAGCAGCGATGGGTCAGCAAGGTAGGAGGCAGGGACCCAAGACCTATCTTCAGGCCCATAACCCTCTCAATCAACTAAATAAACTAACCCCCTCCCTTGTCGACGGACCCCGAGAATCTCTTTAACGGTCCAAACGGGGTCACCATTGTCCAAAATCCTGGGAGGGGGTGTGGTGGGTTTGGGGGCAGAGAGGGGGGAAGTAACAACTGGTTTGATCTGGGAAACATGGACCACGGGATGTCGTTTGACTGAAGGAGGTAAGGAAAGTTTAACAGCAGCAGGGATTATTATGGCCTCAATGGTGTATGGGCCTACAAATCGGGGTGCAAGTTTACCTCAAGATGAAGATCTTTAGTTCGTAGGAGAACTTGTTGACCCGGTGAATACGAGGGAGCCGGGATGCGTCGATGATTAGCACTGCGGCACATTCTTTCAGTGGATTTAATAAGGGAAGCCCGGGCGACTTTCCAAATTTGCTGGCATCTCTTGATGACTTTATGGGGAGAGGGAACTGCAGCTTCAATTTCCTGTTGATGAAACATAGGTGGTTGGTAACCTAAGGAGCACTCAAAAGGTGACAATCCGGTCGCTGAACTCTTCAAAGAATTATGAGCAAATTCAACCCAAGGCAGAAACTTGCACCAAGACGATGGTTGTCTGGCGGAGATACAACGTAGCATGGTCTCAACACTTTGATTGGCTCTTTCCGCTTGACCGTTGCTCTGAGGGTGGTAACCCGAGGTAAGACTGACCGTGGCCCCGATTCCCTTGCAAAAGTTCTGCCACACCCGGGAGGTGAACTGGGGACCACGGTCCGAGACAATGTCCACAGGAATTCCGTGAAGTCTAACAATATGATTTGTGAGAAGATCAGCAGTCTCGGAAGAAGATGGAAGTTTGGGTAGCGGAATGAAGTGTGCGGCTTTAGAAAAACGGTCAATAATGGTGAGAATAGTGGTGTTACCTTGGGAAGGTGGGAAGCCAGTGATGAAGTCCAGAGATATGTGTGACCATGGGCGACTGGGGACAGGTAGGGGGAGCAATAGTCCTGCAGGCGGTCTGTGGGAAGGCTTATTACGGGCACAAGTGGTACAAGCAGAAATTAACTCACGGGTATCATTGGCCATGGATGGCCACCAGAACCGCCGGCGGATGAAGGATAGGGTACGCTGAAATCCCGGATGGCAGGTGAACAAACTAGAGTGTCCCCAGTCCAAAACTCGAGGTCGCAGGTCACGAGGAACAAATAGTTTGTTCGGAGGTCCTCCCTTGAGTCCCGGACTAACCTTTAGGGCTTCCTTTACCATTCCCTCCACTTCCCATGTGACCATGCCGATCATTTTGGAGAGAGGAATGATAGTCTCCTCCGGGGCATCGTCAATTCTCTGCTCCGAGAACTGCCGGGAGAGGGCATCAGCCTTTGTATTACGGGAGCCCGGTCTGAAAGAAGAATATAATCAAAGTGACTAAATAGTTGAGACCATTGTGCCTGTCTGTCGTTCAATCTTTTTGCCGCCCGGACATGTAACAAGTTGCGGTGGTCCGTGAGGACCTGGAATTGATGTTTAGCTCCCTCTAGCCAATGTCTCCACTCCTTCAATGCCTCGTGTACAGCGAGCAATTCCCGATTTCCAGCATCATAATTGGGTTCAGCCGAGGATAAACGTCGGGAGAAGAAAGCACATGGGTGGACCATGTTATCCTGCTTGGAGCGTTGGGACAGAACTGCATCTATACCCGAGTCGGAGGCGTCCACCTCAACAATGAACGGAAGGTCTGGGTCCGGATAAACAAGGATGGGTGCAGAGATGAAACGTCTTTTGAGGCTCCAGAATGCCATTCCTGCATCACGGTTCCACTGAAAGGGGACATTGGTAGAGGTAAGTGCATGAAGAGGTGCGGCCAATTTACTAAAGTCCTTGATGAACCGTCTGTAGAAACCGGCAAATCCAAGAAAGCGTCGTAACTCAGTGCGAGTTGAGGGTTGAGGCCAGTCCACCACGGCCTTCACTTTCTTTGGATCAGCCTTAATATGTCCTTTTTCAATAACAAATCCCAAAAAGTCTACAGAAGAAGAATGGAACTCACATTTTTCGGCTTTGACGAACAGTCGATTGTCCAGAAGACGTTGTAAGACCAGCCGGACGTGCTGTTGGTGCTCCTGCAGGTTCTTGGAGAAGATCAGGATGTCATCCAGGTAAACCACAACAAAACGGTCAATCATGTCTCTGAGGATGTCGTTAACAAGTGTTTGGAAAACCGCAGGAGCATTGGTCAGACCAAAGGGCATGACCTTATACTCAAAATTACCTAAGTGAGTATTGAAGGCAGTCTTCCACTCATCCCCCTCCCTGATTCGTACCAGATGATAAGCGTTGCGTAAATCCAATTTAGTAAAGATGGTAGCCGGCGTGAGGGGCTCAAAAGATGAATTGACTAGTGGTAACGGGTATTTATTCTTTACAGTGATACTGTTAAGTTGACGGTAATCAATACATGGCCGGAGGGATCCATCCTTCTTGCTGACAAAGAAAAACCCAGCGGCCACTGGGGACTTGGAGGGTCTGATTATACCAGAGGCCAGGGACTCGGAGATGTAGTCCCTCATTGCTTGCTTCTCAGGGAGGGAAAAGTTATATAGCCGGCTGGAAGGAAGAACTGCGTTGGGAATCAGATCAATAGTGCAGTCATATGGTCGGTGGGGTGGAAGTGACAAGGCTTGATCCTTACTGAAGACGGGGGCTAGGTCATGATATATCTCCGGGATTAGAGACAGGTCAACGGGGGAAGGTATCAATCTGGGTCCTTCGGAACGTAAAACAGCAGAACTGAGACAATTAGCATGACAGTGGTCGCTCCAGGCCAGTATCTTACCGGTGGACCAGGAAATGTGGGGATCATGCAGATTCAGCCAGGATCGGCCGAGGACAAGTGGTGTCACAGGGTCGTTCAGGACCCAGAAACTGATGGTCTCTGTATGGTTACCAGAAAGACTGAGGGATAATGGCTTAGTGCGATGTTTGATTGGTCCTAACGGGTGACCATCTAAGGCTTGGGCTGAAACAAAAATCTCTAAAGGAATTAACGGAATACCCGATTCTGTGGCATACCTTAAGTCGAGGAAACTCTCGTTGGCTCCAGAGTCCACATATGCCTCCACAGATAGTGTCCTATCCTCCCAAGTCAAGGTAGCAGGGAACAAAGTACTCGGAGCCTGCCTGGAAGAAGTTGTGGGGATTGTAGTATGGCTCACCAATATCCCTGTGATTGGAGAGCCTGATCTTTTGGCCGAGAGGAGCAGTTGCGAATATGATGGTCCGCCAAACCACAGTAAAGACAAAGACATTGTTGGAACCTCCGTTCCCGTTCCTCAAAGGAGAGTCGAGATCTCCCTATCTGCATGGGTTCTGGTGAAGGGCTAGGACCTGGACTAATTGTGGCAGTCTGTCCTGTGATGTTCCGGCTAGTAGAACTGGGCGCTCTTGCTGCAATGGTTCTGCCAAAGTCGCTCTCCCTCTCAGCTTCTCTTTCTGACAGTCGGTGATCGAACAAGAGGGCTAGTTCGATTAGCTCGCAACAAGAAGACGGCCTGTCTCGCATCAACCCATCCTTTATGGTCTCATTCAGCCCTCTTCTGTAGGCACTCAAAAGAGCCCTATGATCCCAACCGCTCTCGGCTGCCAAAGTGCGGAATTCTAGGGTATAATTAGCTACGGAACAGCGACCCTGTCTGAGGGAATGAAGCCTAGCTGCAGCATCTCTGCCATCTGTGCGGATGGTCAAAAACGGCCAAAAACTCCTTACGAAATGCAGAATAATTTGAGTTTAGTCCTGAAGACTTGCTGAGGGCGGACGTAGCCCATTTAAGGGCAGGACCAGAAAACAGGGAAAACATAAAGGCTATTTTGGCCCCATCATTAGCATAGCGAGAAGGTTGGTGTTGAAAAATAAATTCACATTGAACCAAGAAGCCTCGACAAAGTTCAAAATCTCCCTCAAAAGTCTTAGGGCTGGCTATCTTGGGTGCGCGAGAGACAGCCGGTCCTTCGGTGGCGGGTGCCTCAGAGGAGCTCGAAACGGGGGTGGGGAGTGTCACCTGACCTGAACTGAGGTTGTCCAGTCTTGCTAGCAGACTAGCGAACGCCACATCAAGTTTGTCCTCCAAGGTGGTAAATCAGGTCTGATGTTGTTGGAGGACAGCCTGAATGGAAGGTAGGTCTCTAGGAGGAGGAGTATGGGCCCGTCTACCGGGTGGGGGGTGTGCTGCTCCGTCTGGTTCCATCTTGGTTGGAACGTTCTGTTAAGGCGAAGATGGGTGGAAGGAGACGGCACAACAGTGGAAGTCCAACTCAATATTTATTGAGTAATTAATGATTACGTGGGATGTGTATGCTACTATGTGTTTGGGTGTGAACTATGTGCTGGAATTAACATATGGAAATACCGTAAAGAATGTTGTCGTGCGTGTTGGATGGTGGCGTCCAAAACCAGAAGGAGAAGGCGAAAGCAATCCGGTGTCCGAGCGTGGTCGTGGGGCAGGAGAGAGCGTCCAAAGTCCAGATGAAGGAGATCACAACAAGGCAGGAAGAAAACGAGCACAGGAATAAATCGCTGGAGAGAGTCAGATATGTGAGGCTTACTGCAAGCAATAGCAACGTTCCAACGACGAGGGTTCAGCGGCGGGAATCTTTATCCTGTCGTCCGTAATCACTCCCAGGTGTCTTGATTGGTGATCGTCTCCAGCTGTGTGTGTGAGCGGTCCGCGCTGCGCACGAGGGGGCGTGTCTGGGTTTGGCGCGTGTGGACGCACTCAGAGTGGAGCTGTCGAGTGCTCCAGCAGAGGAAGGCAGGGAAGACTGAGCGTGTGTCATAACAGTGCCCCCCCCCTTATGCGAGACCCCCGACGAGCGCCGAAGAGCTCCTGGGTTGGCCCGATAGAAACCCTCCAGCAGCGATGGGTCAGCAAGGTAGGAGGCAGGGACCCAAGACCTATCTTCAGGCCCATAACCCTCCCAATCAACTAAATAAACTAACCCCCTCCCTTGTCGACGGACCCCGATAATCTCTTTAACGGTCCAAACGGGGTCACCATTGTCCAAAATCCTGGGAGGGGGTGGGGTGGGTTTGGGGGCAGAGAGGGGGGAAATAACAACTGGTTTGATCTGGGAAACATGGACCACGGGATGCCGTTTGACTGAAGGAGGTAAGGAAAGTTTAACAGCAGCAGGGTTTATTATGGCCTCAATGGTGTATGGGCCTACAAATCGGGGTGCAAGTTTACCTCAAGATGAAGATCTTTAGTTCGTAGGAGAACTTGTTGACCCGGTGAATACCAGGGAGCCGGGATAAGTCGATAATTAGCACTGCGGCACATTCTTTCAGCGGATTTAATAAGGGAAGCCCGGGCGACTTTCCAAATTTGCTGGCATCTCTTGATGTGTTTATGGGGAGAGGGAACTGCAGCTTCAATTTCCTGTTGATGAAACATAGGTGGTTGGTAACCTAAGGAGCACTCAAAAGGTGACAATCCGGTCGCTGAACTCTTCAAAGAATTATGAGCAAATTCAACCCAAGGCAGAAACTTGCACCAAGACGATGGTTGTCTGGCGGAGATACAACGTAGCATGGTCTCAACACTTTGATTGGCTCTTTCCGCTTGACCGTTGCTCTGAGGGTGGTAACCCGAGGTAAGACTGACCGTGGCCCCGATTCCCTTGCAAAAGTTCTGCCACACCCGGGAGGTGAACTGGGGACCACGGTCCGAGACAATGTCCACAGGAATTCCGTGAAGTCTACCAATAAGATTTGTGAGAAGATCAGCAGTCTCGGAAGAAGATGGAAGTTTGGGTAGCGGAATGAAGTGTGCGGCTTTAGAAAAACGGTCAATAATGGTGAGAATAGTGGTGTTACCTTGGGAAGGTGGGAAGCCAGTGATGAAGTCCAGAGATATGTGTGACCATGGGCGACTGGGGACAGGTAGGGGGAGCAATAGTCCTGCAGGCGGTCTTTGGGAAGGCTTATTACGGGCACAAGTGGTACAAGCAGAAATTAACTCACGGGTATCATTGGCCATGGATGGCCACCAGAACCGCCGGCGGATGAAGGATAGGGTACGCTGAAATCCCGGATGGCAGGTGAACAAACTAGAGTGTCCCCAGTCCAGAACTCGAGGTCGCAGGTCACGAGGAACAAATAGTTTGTTGGGAGGTCCTCCCTTGAGTCCCGGACTAACCTTTAGGGCTTCCTTGACCAGTCCTTCCACTTCCCATGTGACCATGCCGATCATTTTGGAGAGAGGAATGATAGTCTCCTCCGGGGCATCGTCAATTCTCTCCTCCGAGAACTGCCGGGAGAGGGCATCAGCCTTTGTATTACGGGAGCCCGGTCTGAAAGAAGAATATAATCAAAGTGACTAAATAGTTGAGACCATCGTGCCTGTCTGTCGTTCAATCTTTTTGCCGCCCGGACATGTAACAAGTTGCGGTGGTCCGTGAGGACCTGGAATTGATGTTTAGCTCCCTCTAGCCAATGTCTCCACTCCTTCAATGCCTCGTGTACAGCGAGCAATTCCCGATTTCCAGCATCATAATTGGGTTCAGCCGAGGATAAACGTCGGGAGAAGAAAGCACATGGGTGGACCATGTTATCCTGCTTGGAGCGTTGGGACAGAACTGCATCTATACCCGAGTCGGAGGCGTCCACCTCAACAATGAACGGAAGGTCTGGGTCCGGATAAACAAGGATTGGTGCAGAGATGAAACTTCTTTTGAGGCTCCAGAACGCCATTCCTGCATCACGGTTCCACTGAAAGGGGACATTGGTAGAGGTAAGTGCATGAAGAGGTGCGGCCAACTTACTAAAGTCCTTGATGAACCGTCTGTAGAAACCGGCAAATCCAAGAAAGCGTCGCAACTCAGTGCGAGTTGAGGGTTGAGGCCAGTCCACCACGGCTTTCACTTTCTTTGGATCAGCCTTAATATGTCCTTTTTCAATAACAAATCCCAAAAAGTCTACAGAAGAAGAATGGAACTCACATTTTTCGGCTTTGACGAACAGTCGATTGTCCAGAAGACGTTGTAAGACCAGCCGGACGTGCTGTTGGTGCTCCTGCAGGTTCTTGGAGAAGATCAGGATGTCATCCAGGTAAACCACAACAAAACGGTCAATCATGTCTCTGAGGATGTCGTTAACAAGTGTTTGGAAAACCGCAGGAGCATTGGTCAGACCAAAGGGCATGACCTTATACTCAAAATTACCTAAGTGAGTATTGAAGGCAGTCTTCCACTCATCCCCCTCCCTGATTCGTACCAGATGATAAGCGTTGCGTAAATCCAATTTATTAAAGATGGTAGCCGGCGTGAGGGGTTCAAAAGATGAATTGACTAGTGGTAACGGGTATTTATTCTTTACAGTGATACTGTTAAGTTGACGGTAATCAATACATGGCCGGAGGGATCCGTCCTTCTTGCTGACAAAGAAAAACCCAGCGGCCACTGGGGACTTGGAGGGTCTGATTATACCAGAGGCCAGGGACTCGGAGATGTAGTCCCTCATTGCTTGCTTCTCAGGGAGGGAAAAGTTATATAGCCGGCTGGAAGGAAGAACTGCGTTGGGAATCAGATCAATAGTGCAGTCATATGGTCGGTGGGGTGGAAGTGACAAGGCTTGATCCCTACTGAAGACGGGGGCTAGGTCATGATATATCTCCGGGATTAGAGACAGGTCAACGGGGGAAGGTATCAATCTGGGTCCTTCGGAACGTAAAACAGCAGAACTGAGACAATTAGCATGACAGTGGTCGCTCCAGGCCAGTATCTTACCGGTGGACCAGGAAATGTGGGGATCATGCAGATTCAGCCAGGATCGGCCGAGGACAAGTGGTGTCACAGGGTCGTTCAGGACCCAGAAACTGATGGTCTCTGTATGGTTACCAGAAAGACTGAGGGATAATGGCTTAGTGCGATGTTTGATTGGTCCTAACGGGTGACCATCTAAGGCTTGGGCTGAAACAAAAATCTCTAAAGGAATTAACGGAATACCCGATTCTGTGGCATACCTTAAGTCGAGGAAACTCTCGTTGGCTCCAGAGTCCACATATGCCTCCACAGATAGTGTCCTATCCTCCCAAGTAAAGGTAGCAGGGAACAAAGTACTCGGAGCCTGCCTGGAAGAAGTTGTGGGGATTGTAGTATGGCTCACCAATATCCCTGTGATTGGAGAGCCTGATCTTTTGGCCGAGAGGAGCAGTTGCGAATATGATGGTCCGCCAAACCACAGTAAAGACAAAGACATTGCTGGAACCTCCGTTCCCGTTCCTCAAAGGAGAGTCGAGATCTCCCTATCTGCATGGGTTCTGGTGAAGGGCTAGGACCTGGACTAATTGTGGCAGTCTGTCCTGTGATGTTCCGGCTAGTAGAACTGGGCGCTCTTGCTGCAATGGTTCTGCCAAAGTCGCTCTCCCTCTCAGCTTCTCTTTCTGACAGTCGGTGATCGAACAAGAGGGCTAGTTCGATTAGCTCGCCACAAGAAGACGGCCTGTCTCGCATCAACCCATCCTTTATGGTCTCATTCAGCCCTCTTCTGTAGGCACTCAAAAGAGCCCTATGATCCCAACCGCTCTCGGCTGCCAAAGTGCGGAATTCTAGGGTATAATTAGCTACGGAACAGCGACCCTGTCTGAGGGAATGAAGCCTAGCTGCAGCATCTCTGCCATCCGCAGGATGGTCAAAAACGGCCAAAAACTCCTTACGAAATGCAGAATAATTAGAGTTTAGTCCTGAAGACTTGCTGAGGGCGGAAGTAGCCCATTTAAGGGCAGGACCAGAAAACAGGGAAAACATAAAGGCTATTTTGGCCCCATCATTAGCATAGCGAGAAGGTTGGTGTTGAAAAATAAATTCACATTGAACCAAGAAGCCTCGACAAAGTTCAAAATCTCCCTCAAAAGTCTTAGGGCTGGCTATCTTGGGTGCGCGAGAGACAGCCGGTCCTTCGGTGGCGGGTGCCTCAGAGGAGCTCGAAACGGGGGTGGGGAGTGTCACCTGACCTGAACTGAGGTTGTCCAGTCTTGCTAGCAGACTAGCGAACGCCACATCAAGTTTGTCCTCCAAGGTGGTAAATCAGGTCTGATGTTGTTGGAGGACAGCCTGAATGGAAGGTAGGTCTCTAGGAGGAGGAGTATGGGCCCGTCTACCGGGTGGAGGGTGTGCTGCTCCGTCTGGTTCCATCTTGGTTGGAACGTTCTGTTAAGGCGAAGATGGGTGGAAGGAGACGGCACAACAGTGGAAGTCCAACTCAATATTTATTGAGTAATTAATGATTACGTGGGATGTGTATGCTACTATGTGTTTGGGTGTGAACTATGTGCTGGAATTAACATATGGAAATACCGTAAAGAATGTTGTCGTGCGTGTTGGATGGTGGCGTCCAAAACCAGAAGGAGAAGGCGAAAGCAATCCGGTGTCCGAGCGTGGTCGTGGGGCAGGAGAGAGCGTCCAAAGTCCAGATGAAGGAGATCACAACAAGGCAGGAAGAAAACGAGCACAGGAATAAATCGCTGGAGAGAGTCAGATACGTGAGGCTTACTGCAAGCAATAGCAACGTTCCAACGACGAGGGTTCAGCGGCGGGAATCTTTATCCTGTCGTCCGTAATCACTCCCAGGTGTCTTGATTGGTGATCGTCTCCAGCTGTGTGTGTGAGCGGTCCGCGCTGCGCACGAGGGGGCGTGTCTGGGTTTGGCGCGTGTGGACGCACTCAGAGTGGAGCTGTCGAGTGCTCCAGCAGATGAAGGCAGGGAAGACTGAGCGTGTGTCATAACAGAAATGCAAATTTTATTTTCACCCGCATACCAAGTCATTCTAACTTGGATTGTTTCCCTGGCTTCGAGACTCTCCCGAAGGACAGTGCAGCGAAGACACAACAAACTCCCTTTTTGTCTTTCATGGACACACACCAGTTGTTGTTGACTTTGGACTAACGACTGCACAATACATCAAGGCCGCGGAACAGAGACACACTGCGGGCTTACACACACACACACACATCCACAAAAATATACGCCACACATACACCCAACCCCCCCCCCCCCCCCCCCCCCCCCCCCTCCCGCGGCCCCCCCAACCCAATGCCCTTGACGCAAATCCCGTAAGGGTGATGAATGGATGGTCAGCGCCTGAGAGCTGCAGCCTACCACCATGTCCTTGAACTACCTTCCCTCTGTTGCTAGATATCTCGAGATATATGTTGTAATATCTATATGTGCTTTGCTATGGAGTTTTTTTTTCTTTGGACTCAGTCTGGACCCCTCCTGAGGGTCTAGCCTTAGACTGATATTTTTTTCACACCCCCCCGTCACCCGTTTTTTTAAGGAGCGCCGTAAGTGGCTGATCCGTTGGCGGTCTCATCTTGTCCCTCCCTGTAACGTATGTCTGCTCTTAGGGGGACTGTGCCGAAAATGAAATTTCGTTGTACTTGTGCAATGACAAAAAAGATCTATCCTATCAACAAATAATTGTACAAAGGCTGTGATTACTCTTGTACATGTGATTTTTATATTTATTTTAATTTTTGATACATTTAGAAAAAATAATCACATTGTTTATAGAATGTTTTTAGGACAAAAATGGATTCATTCCATTTTGGAATAAGGCTATATCATAACATGTGGGGGGAAAGTTAAGCGCTGTGACCACTTTCCGGATGCACTGTGTTTCTGTAATGGCATGGTCAGCACTCTTTTAAATCCCTGTGAGCTGTGTGCAGATGACTTGCAATCACATCCCTTTATTTACTTCACTATCTACCTTGTTTACAGAGACAACACCAAGATGCTGGGCGCCTTCCAGCTGCTGTCAATCAGACATGACAAGGTACAGATCAAGTTCAGTGTACGTTTCTGTGGTTGTCATCACACGTTATGTCATTACCGCGACCCTTCTGTGGTGGCATCAAACAAAATGCTAAATTAAAAGAATTTGGCCTGGAAGGTTGCACTCTATGGAACAATTTTCATAAATCTGATCTCCAAAATTTACCAACATCAAGCTGAGAGGTCGAGAAGGTTGGTGGTGTGTTGATTTTATGTTACAACACTGCAGCAAATCAGGTCAGTAAGTGGGGCCTATTTAAAATCACAAACACTTAGAACCCATTTATAATGTAATATTTGGAAATTCAAATAATCTCGTGGGTAGGATAAATGCTCACATAACACTTTGATCGGTAGGGGCCGAATACTGTTGTGACATATATGGTTACAGCTGCAGGTTATAAAGAAAGCACATGTGCTGAGCAGAAAATACTACAAAGGGTGCACCGAAACCCTTTGGTTTCATTATGTAACATGAATCCGGTGGAGGAATCTAATCGCATTCCTTCCAAGAAGCATCCCAAAGTTTTTCAACCTGAAAAAGGATTTTTTTGTGATTGGATTATAAAGAATATCCTGCAAGTATCCACTAAGTCCTAATGATCATGTGATTTTTTTTTTTTCTACAGCATGTGTGGTAATATAAAAATGATTTGCATACTGAGTCATGGAGTCTCCTGAGTAAAGGTTGTTTATTGTGCTCATGATCAATAAGAACGAATTGCTTGACTCATTTGTGACTCATTTTGGTAACTTGTGCATACAAAAAAAAATAACAAACATTATATATATATATATATATATATATATATATATATATATATATATATATATATATATATATATATATATATATATATATATATATATATATATATATATATATGTGTGTGTGTGTATATATATACATACATATGTACAGTGGGGCAAACATTATACATACATATATATATATATGTGTGTGTGTGTGTGTGTGTGTGTATATACATACATATGTACAGTGGGGCAAAAAAGTATTTAGTCAGTCACTGATTGTGCAAGTTCTTCCACTTAAAATGATGACACAGGTCCACCTCAACCACGCAGGGAGGGGGGCTGGGGGTTGGTGCCCGCGGGGTGTATAACATAGTCAGGAATTGTCATGATGCAAAGCATTCTGGGTATTTGTTGTGTTGTGTTTATGTTGTGTTACTGTGAGGATTTTCTCCCGAAATGTGTTTGTCATTCTTCTTTTGTGTGGGTTCACAGTGTGGTGCATATTAGTAGGAGTGTTAAAGTTGTTTATATCACAACCGTCAGTGTACTCTGTGTCACCCAGTATGGCTTGCAATCTCTTACATGTGCCGATAGAAGCAGCGAAATGCATGTGTCCGGTCAACACGCAAATAGCATTCCGTGAATGGCGGTTGCGATGACGTTCAAGAGGACGCAAAAAGCATTCCGTGAATGGCGGGCGCGATGACGTTCAAGAGGATGTTAAGAGTAATATCATCACGGCACGCCCTTAATATTGTAGTCCGACTGAAAATTGGAGAACATTGACTCCGGGTGATGTCCGGGAGAGCCATTGAATTCCGGAATCTCCCCGCAACGATCTGGGGGGTCGGCGATTGTGCAGCTGAGCCACATCAGAGTTGCCAAAGAGCCGCATGCGGCTCCGGAGCCGCCGGTTACCGACCCCTGCCTTAGCAGAAAAACAGCCCCAAATTATGATGTTTCCACCCCCATGCTTCACAGTAGGTGTGGTGTTCTTGGGATGCAACTCGGTATTCTTCTTCTTCCAAACACGACGAGTTGAGTTTATACCAAAGAGTTCTATTTTGGTTTCATCTGACCACATGACATTCTCCCAATCCTCTGCTGTATTATCCATGTATCCATTTTGGTATAAACTCAACTCGTCGTGTTTGGAGGAAGAAAAATACTGAGTTGCATCCCAAGCACACCATACCTACTGTGAAGCATGGGGGTGGAAACATCATGCTTTGGGGCTGTTTTTCTGCTAAGGGGACAGGATGATTGATCCGTGTTAAGGAAAGAATGAATGGGGCCATGTATCGTGAGATTTTGAGCCAAAACCTCCTTCCATCAGTGAGAGCTTTGAATGGTTGACCAAATACTTATTTTCCACTATAATTTACAAATAAATTCTTTAAAATTCCTACAATGTGAATTCCTGGATTTTTTTTTTCATATTCTGTCTCTCACAGTTGAAGTGTACCTATGATGAAAATTACAGACCTCTGTCATTATTTTAAGTGGGAGAACTTCCACAATCGGTGGCTGACTAAATACTTGTTTGCCCCACTGTATTTGTGTGTGTGTGTGTGTGTTTGTTTATAAGACAAATCAGCTGTGGAATGTATTATTATTGGGAACGACAAACATGAAAAGCAATTACTTTCTTCCATGAGTCATTTACAGTGTTGTCCCGAGGCAACTCCTCCAATTCATTTGTCGGATGAAGTGCCAACATTCATTCTGTTGCACTAAATAATAATCAGAATCAGAATCAGAAATACTTTAATAAATAAGATGGGGAATTAAGATGTTTAGCACAATCCCATTCAAGATCAGACAAACAGCGAGACTGAACAGTATTGCTGAGGGGAATGCCAACTTCCGGCGCCCCTTACAAAAAAGGTGAGAAACAAGTAAACGCTGGGGAGGGGGGAGGGGAGAAATAAAATCCAGTCCAAGGCCCCGTTTACAAGGTTATCCAGGGTAAATTACACCTAACTTTATCCGTGTCCACACACAATAATGCCACCGTTTAAGACCCCCTCCGTCCGCCGTCCGCCGGTGCAACGCAAACTAGTACGCATGCGTGAAAAATGCACACTTCAGAGTCATCTCTGGTGTTGCTTTGTGAACTAGTTCTTTAATGTAACTTATCTGAACAATATCTAGTGTTGTGGTATTTCAATCAACTGGAATCCAGTGTGTCCAAATGCGTTTTACCATTTTCCGTTGTTAGTCTTCCCTCGTCTGCCAGGTAATACAAATCGCACACTCCGTTTTATATCACATCCATGGGAGATTGCATTCCCGTTGACTCTCCTTCGACAAATGGACAACGTATTTTGCTAAGTGAATTCACAGCTGACCTGGACATTTGAAAGTTATCTTGCCGTATGAGAAGTGTTGTATCTGAAATAGCTGCAATCGCTTTCTCTTTAGGTATTAGTGTCTGATTTCCACAAGCGTCTGTACATGTAGAAGAAGGAGAAACAGGGAAATGTCTGGATGACACGCCTTTACCTCCGAGTTACAAAACCGCTTTATTATGAAGCTGGCTGTGGCGTGTTCTTTCTGGCGTCACTTCTTGTGTGGGCGAAGTCTTTCTGGCGTCACTACCTCTCTGAACTCACTTTGTAAACGATCAATGAGTCCATACAAAGTTAAGAGCCAGAGTTTAAAAAAAATACGCGGCTGGCATAGCCGTGTAAAAAAATTGTCCGAGGTGTGGTACCTTAAACGCTGGTTAAGTGTGGCTGAAACGGGGCTTCGGCTAAATAATTATTTGTTTAAGGCAGGGGTAGAGAACCTATGGCTCTAGAGCCAGATGTGGCTCTTTTTATGACGGCAGCTGGCTCTCAGATAAATCTTAGCTGACTTATCTTAACACGATAAGTAATTAATAACTCCGCTGGTAATCAGAGAGTTAAAAATAACGTTCAAAATATAAAACATTCTCATGCATTTTAATCCATCCATCCGGTTCTACCACACCTGCTCAAGAAGTTGCATTAATGGTAAAAAGTATTTTATTTATTGTTGTTTAGCTTCAGAATAAAAATGTTTTTAAAAGCAATAAGAGATTTATCATCCTCTAAAAATGTTGGTCTTACTTAAAAATGCACGCATGTAGTTGTATTCAGTGTTAAAAAAAAAAAAAAATATATATATATATATATATATGGCTCTCACGGAAATATTTTTAAAAATATTTGGCTTTTATCAATCAATCAATCAATCAATGTTTACTTATATAGCCCTAAATCACTAGTGTCTCAAAGGGCTGCACAAACCACTACGACATCCTCGGTAGGCCCACATAAGGGCTCTCTCAGCCAAAAAGGTTCCCGACCCCTGGTTTAAGGGGTTAAACGACTTAGTGTAGATGGCCTAAGCCTGGGCCCATGGAGAGGGGGTCCAGACTGAGGCCAAGGAAAAAAACTCATAGCCATAGCTCACACAAACGTGTGTAATAAATAAACAAACAAAAAAATATACCGTATTTTTCGGACTATGAGTCACAGTTTTTTTCATAGATTGGCCGGGGGTGCGATATATTCTCCGGAGTGACTTATGTGTGAAATTATTAACACATTACCGTAAAATAGCAAATAATATTATTTATCTCATTCGTGGAAGAGACGAAGAAAATGTCAGCAATCGTCACACACACGTCAGCAATTGTCACACACACGTCAATTAATAAGAATTCGGCGGGGGAGGGTCATGGTAGAAGTGCATTGTGGGTCATGGGATGCTAACTGTTATATGCTATATGCTACTGCCGTAGCTATTAAAATGGATCATTTCAACGTTGGCGGTAACTTATAAATACTGAGAAGGGCTGGAACAAAAATGGTACCGAAAAGGAAATAATGTACTGCAGATTACACAATATCAAATAATATTATTTATCTCATTCGCGGAAGAGACTTAGGAAATGTCAGCAATTGACACACACACGTCAACCAATAGGAATTCGCCGGGGGAGGGTCATGGCGGAAGTGCATTGTGGGTCATGGAATGCTAACTGCTATATGCTATATGCTACTGTCGTAGCTATTAAAATGGATCATTTCATCGTTGGCGGTAACTTATAAAAACTGAGAAGGGCTGATAAAAAATGGCACCGAAAAAGAAATCATGTACTGCAGATTACAAGCTGGACGTAGTTAAATATGCAGCAGAAAACGACAAGAGGAAGCGGCGTATACCTTTGGAGTTGGCAGAGTTGTTTAGAAGCGACATTGAGGAAGAAGATTTCATGGGATTCAGCGATTAGGAGTGACAGATTGTTTGATAAATTTAGCATGTTTTATACATTATCGTTATTGAATGACTCTTACCATAATATGTTACATTAACATACCAGGCACATTCTCAGTTGGTTATTTATGTGTCATATAACGTACACTTATTCAGCCTGTTGTTCACTATTCTTTATTTATTTTAAATCACCTTTCAAATGTCTATTCTTGGTGTTGGATTTTATCAAATAAATTTCCCCCAAAAAAGCTATTTATACTCCAGTGCGACGTATATATGTTTTTTTCCTTCTTTATTATGCATTTTTGGCTGGTGGGACGTATACTCCGGAGCGATTTATCATTCGAAAAATATGGTACTATTGTTTGTTTGTGTTGGAAAGGGTCATTGGTTGCTTTTTAATTGTATTCATACAATTAATCCATTTTATTTTCATGTGTATGTTGGATATTCCCTTGTTTAACAACTGTAGCCTTTTCCAACAACCCAACTCCTATTTTGAAATACTTAGGGGATTGTTTATATATATATATTTTTATCATTCTGACATATTTTAGTTGTAGTCAAACACCCTGAGGCTTCTTGGCATCTTCCAAAGTATAACTGCATGAAATCTGTAATAGAACCCGTGCCCACATGAACTTAGTGCTCTCAAGCTATAGATACTGTGTTTGCTCTGACTGTACCAACGCTGTACCAACTATCACTTTCCCCAAAGAGTAATTAAATTCTAAATATTTAAATATCTGGTGTCTGCCTTCTTTAAATTTTGATTACTAAATTCGCAGGTGTTGAAATCACCATGTAAAATCATTGATACTAATCGGGAGCATATGGCTATAGAAAATCCAATGTAAATTAGCATAGAGCGAGCAGATTTAGAAAAGTGGACACTTACTGTACTTTACAGTGGCTTTTTCTTTCTTTGTTGCCATGGGAACTTGTAAAATCAACTAGAGGCAAAACGTTGAGTCCACTCTGAGGGCTTGATTGCCCAGCCGAGTGTGCCAGCCAGTACAGAGGCTGCAACCAAAAAAGCCATGGACTTCGACTTGGACTTAGACTTCCTTTTTTTGTCATTTAAATTTGAACTTTACAGTATGGATAAGAACAAAATTGTGTTGCATTAGCTGGATAAAAAAAAAGCAATAAGGTGCATATATAAATAAATATATTACTGTACAGATAAATATATTGCCGTTTTTCATATGCATCCACGTTTATGGATGTATGTTATGTTGTCTTTATATTCCAGCGAGTTAATCCATTTTGGGGGGGGAATTGAGGGAATTTGGCCCTGCGATGAGGTGGCGACTTGTCCAGGGTGTACCCTGCCTTCCGCCCGATTGTAGCTGAGATAGGCGCCAGCGCCCCCCGCGACCCCGAAAGGGAATAAGCGGTAGAAAATGGATGGATGGATGGAATTGAGGGAATTATCTTGATGCTTTGAAGAGTCTTATGGCCTGAGGGAAGAAGTTGTTACAGAACCTGGAGGTCCTGCTGCAAACCGAAAAAAAATCATCAAAACATGGCACCGTTTTGGTTTTTACGTGAGTTGATACCCACTAGTACCGACAGACTTCTGCTTAGTCCCTATGAAAGTACAGAGTCCCTCGACCCCTACACACGACAGACTGGTATGTTCAATGACAGTGGGGAAGTGCCTGACTGATCGATTGGGACTAGCCATTGTTACTAACGCTGGTGTTTTGAAATTTCTCTTTGAAGTTGCAAAAGCTACTTTTTGTTGTTTTAAAATGATCTCATACAACTAAAATAAATACACATACTGTTATAATAAAGGTCCCCTTTTTGTTGTGTAAGTCTGACAATAGTGTATTTGAAGATTGTTGCCTTGATGCTGGAATTTAAACAGTTTAAAAATACTTTTCTCAAGCCCGCGTGGAAACCCGCTGTTTCGTATATCCATAGCTTTAATGTGAATGACCTGCGCTTGTACGCAATGCTCCGAGACAGAATGTTGCTCAAAATAAGCACTATTGTGCACTTTATCCACTTTTTACATACACGCTGTAATACTGCACCAATGATTGTCACACACACACTGCGTGTGGTGAAATTATCCTCTGCATTTGACCCATCACTCTTGATCACCCTCTGTGAGGTTTAGTTTAGTTTATTAAGGATCCCCATTAGTCTACACCGCAATGGAGACTATTCTTCCTGGGGTCCAGGCAAAAACATCACACAATCACAAAACAAAAGAATACAATGCAGTACAACATGATCAAATAATAAAATGTTGTAATAAATGGTAAACGGGTTGTACTTGTATAGCGCTTTTCTACCTTCAAGGTACTCAAAGCGCTTTGACACTTCTTCCACATTTACCCATTCACACACACATTCACACACTGATGGAGGGAGCTGCCATGCAAGGCACCAACCAGCACCCATCAGGAGCAAGGGTGAAGTGTCTTGCTCAGGACACAACGGATGTGACGAGGTTGGTACTAGGTGGGAATTGAACCAGGGACGCTCGGGTTGCGCACGGCCACTCTCCCACGGCCACTCTCTCACTGCGCCACGCCGTCCCTAATCAATAGTCAATAGTCAATAAAAGCAGTCATGACATTAGGTACAATCTAGAATAATCTCTTTCTGCGATACTTCTCCTCTTAGTCTATTCTTAATACAAAAAAAAAACAAAGAACCAAAAAAAGAATGATTACTCTGAGTTTGCATAATAATGTTCTTACCAAAGATAAAAAGAGCATTATAAATATACATATATGTTTATATATATCTGCAAAAATAAAACAAACAACCAATGGCCTAAAATATGCACATTAGTGTACCAAAGACAAAGAATAAGTGGCAAAAAAGTACCATCCATCCATTTCCTACTGCTTGTCCCATAATCAATAAAATAGTCAATAGTCAATAAAAGCAGTCATGACATTAGGTACAATCTAGAATAATCTCTTTCCGCAATACTTCTCCTCTTAGTCTATTCTTAAAACTCACTATGCTGGTGATTGATAGCAGATATTGTGGAGGTGAGGTGAGAGGAGCAGTGAGCAGCAGCGGTCGCTTCGCCCGGGAATCATTTTGGATGATTTAACACTAGAAGACCTAGGATTTGTTGCTCTACCTATAACACCCAAAGGGCATCCGATCGGCTGGAAGGCCCCCTGTGTGAACCTTCCTTTTGTTATGTAAACGGAACATTAACTGAGCCACTTCACTCAAAACACCTTGACATAAAATGGGGGAGGGGCAAATCAGATAGTCGGTCTTTCACAATCGCTCACTGTGGAGGTCGATAAATAGCTCAACTCAAATAGCCTACCACTTCAGTACCCTCAAGAATTCTGTGACATACGAACCTCCTCTACAAGGAACAAAGATGCAGAGAAGATTCAGCATTCAACAGGCACTGGAAATGGTCCTGGAAGGAGTAAACCCTTGTGAATCGGATGGGGAAGAGATGAACTTTCAGCCGGATTCGGACGCTGAGCTGTCCGAGCTATCTTCAGGTAAGATTTAATTTCATATTATTTCCTAATTTATATTCCATTTCAGGCAGGAAGGTGGAAATGGTGGTGCACATAGCACCATGTGAATACAGTTTTGGGGCTTCTTGCATCAGACAGCCTCCATTTTGTTTCTGAGTGCAGGCCTCCGTTTGTTTTGTTTGGTTCTTCTCCTGAGGTCCCTGCACCTTAGCACATTAGCCAACCTATTTGAGATGTACTAGAATGATTATTATTATCATTATTATTATTGTTATTATCATTAGCTTCTATGCATGCATTTGTGATATCATTTTACTTTCTATTCCTATTACTCATAATTTGAATTTGTTCCCATTGCAGATGAGGAAACTGCTCCTCAGTCAAAAAAGAGAGCTCGGGTGGGGACTGACCGGACAGAGACGGCAAAAAATGGCACAGTGTGGTGTGAAGAACAGGTGGGGACAAGTCTCCATTGCACCCCTTCATCTCCTTACGACGAAGATGGAGAGCCAAAGGCTAAGGCCAGGAGGTCCATCTTGCGTCGTCTTCAGAGCTTCCTGTGTTTCATCACTCTGGAAATGCTTGGTTCCATTCAAAACTGTACTGTTGAACAGGCACTGCAAACGGAGCATGTGGACTGGTCCATGGCCCTCCCTGAACTCATGGCATTTATTGCTATTGTCCTCTTGCGGGGGTTGACCAAGGTTCCATCACTGCATGACTGCTGGTCTGCAAACCTGGGAAACCCCCAGATCATTGCAACTATTTCCCGAAATTGCTTCCAAGACATCATGCAACACCTACGCTTTGATGACAAGGACACCCGCAGTGAGCTAGCAAAGACAGATAAGTTTGCTAACATTTCCGGTGTGTGGGGATTGTTTGTCACCAACTGCATCGCATCGTACAACCCTGGTCGACACATCACCATTGATCAACAGCTTTTCCCGTTAAAGACTCGCTGCTGTTTCCTGCAATACATTGCAACAAAACCTGACAAGTTTGAGATCAAGTTTGAGTGGCTTGTGACTTGAAATCCAAATACATCTGCAATGTCCTCCCATATCTTGGCAAGGACCCCAGTCGTCCTAGGGGGGAGAGAATGTCCGAGAATGTAGTTATGAGGCTGATGGAACCATTCCCGGATAAGGGAAGAAATGTTACCACGGACAATTTCTTTACATCACTGTCACTTGCACAACAACTGCTTAGCCGGATAACCACCATCCTCGGCAGAGTCAACAGGATTCGGCGAGAAATTCCACAATCAACAAGACAGAGGGACCGCGATTAATTCACCACTCAGGTATTTTCAACCACTGGTGCCACGCTGACGGTGTATGTGCCCAAACGGAAGAAGACAGTCTACATTCTCAGCAGCATGCACAGTGTGGTTCAGACTGACAATACCACCAAAAGGAAGCCAAACACTGTCACCCTTTACAACACCACACAGTGCGCCGTTGATGTGATGGACCAGATGGTGTGGGAGTACACTTCCGCGCAGGACTACGGCGCTGGCCAGTCGCTGTGTTCTATAACATGATTGATATGGCAGCACTGAATACATATGTGCTCTATCAAGCATGCACCAGGAGGCAGGAGAGACGATTGGACTTCCTGGTGGAGCTTGCAAGAGAGTTGGCTCACGATCATGTGGGTGCAAAGCAGGCACAAAAGGAACAATTGCTTCGGCAACAACCGTCAACACCTAGCCATGGGAAAACAGCAATCATGCCACTGTGCGATGTATTGGCTGCTACAAATACACATGTGGCAAATGCAGAAAGGCGGTTTGGCAGTGCCAGGATTGTTAGTGATTATTGAAATGTACTCATCTCACTTACTGTTTAGTTTTCTCTGTGTGCTTGAAAACTCAATTTTCCCTGAGGGAGTCACCCCAAGGGATCAATAAAGTTCTAATACCCCGTTCCATTTGTCTTTTGCAACTCGGAGCTCGTCCGTGACATCATTCTATGCGAGTTGTTTGCGTTCTATTTGCCAACCAGCTGCGCTTCCGTGTTTTTAGCATTTGGCTAATGTTAGCAGTTGCTACTAGCCAGTTTGTAACAAAGCATTACACAGTGTTTTACCCAAACAAACGTCATAACATTATAGCGACAGATAGAGATTGGACACTGTTGTTTCTACAACTGATTTAATGTGACACAAATCCAACAGAACAGCTAATAAACAGCTGATAATACATTTGCCTAAGTGACTGCCTGACGACTCACTAATCACTGTTTGATTGCATAACAAAAGGAGGGCCTTCCAGCCGATTGGCTGACCTGTGGGTTTTATAGGTAGAAAACCAAAATGGCTGCTCTCTGGGTCTTCTAGTGTTAAGCCCCAATTCCAACCCTTGATGCTGAGTGTCAGGCAGGGAGGTAATGGGTCCCATTTTTATCGTCTTTGGTATGTCTCGCCCGTGGTTTGAACTCACGACCTACCGATCTCAGGGCAGACACTCTAACCACGAGGCCACAAGAGATTAAATATATTACATGCAGCAATAGAACATTAATACCTGGGACAGGAGGGCACAAACGTTAGCAACACGAGCATTGCAATGTGAGCTTCTCACCCTATCGCTAAGGGAGAGCCCCGCCACACGGTGGATGAAACTCATTTTGGCCGCTTGTACCCGTGAATCTTATCCTTTCGGTCATGACCCAAAGCTCATGACCATAGGTGAGGATGGGAACATAGATCGACCTGTAAATTGAGAGCTTTGCCTTCCGGCTCAGCTCCTTCTTCACCACAACGGATCGGTACAACGTCCACCTTACTGAAGACGCCGCACCGATCCGCCTGTCAGTCTCACGATCCACGCTTCCCCCATTCATGAACAAGATGAACAAAACTCCTAGGTACTTGAACTAATACACTAGGGGCAGGGTCTCCTCCCCAACCCGGAGATGGCAGTCCACCCTTTTCCGAGTGAGAACCATGGACTCGGACTTGGAGGTGCTGATTCTCATTCTGGTTGCTTCACACTTGGCTGCGAACCAATCCAGTGAGAGCTGAAGATCCCGGTCAGATGAAGCCATCAGGACCACATCATCTGCAAAGAGCAGAAATCTAATCCCGCGACAGCCCCTCAACGCCTTAACTGCGCCTAGAAATTCTGTCCATAAAAGTTATGAACAGAATTGGTGACAAAGGACAGCCTTGGCGGAGTCCAACCCTCACTGGATATGTGTCCGACTTACTGCCTGCAATGCGGACCAAGCTCTGACACTGATCGTACAGGCAGCGGACCGCCACAATAAGACAGTCTGATACCCCATATACTCTGAGCACTCCCCACAGGACTTCCCGAAGGACACGATCGAATGCCTTCTCCAAGTCTACAAAGCACATGTAGACTGGTTGGGCAAACTTCCATGCACCCTCAAGAACCCTGCCGAGAGTATAGATCTGGTCCACAGTTCCACGACCAGGAGGAAAACCACACTGTTCCTCCTGAATCCGAGGTTCAACTATCCGGCATAGCCTCCTCTCCAGTACACCTGAATAAACCTTACCGGGAAGGCTGAGGAGTGTGATCCCACGATAGTTGGCACACACCCTCCGGTCCCCCTTCTTAAAGAGAGGGACCACCACCCAGGTCTGCCAATCCATAGGTACCGCCCCCGATGTCCACGCGATGCTGCAGAGTCTTGTCAGCCAAAACAGCCCCACAGCATCCAGAGCCTTAAAGAACTCCAGGCGGATCTCATCCACCCCTGGGGCCTTGGCACCGAGGAGCTTTTAAACTACCTTGGCAACCTCAGACCCAGAAATAGTAGAGCCACAGAATTCCCCAGGCACTGCATCCTCATAGGAAGACGTGTTTGTTGGATTGAGGAGGTCTTCGAAGTATTCCTTCCACCTATCCACAACATTCGCAGTTGAGGTCAGTAGAACACCATCCGCACCATACACGGTGTTGACAGTGTACTGCTTCCCCTTCCTGAGGCGGCGGATGGTGGTCCAGAATCGCTTCGAAGCCGTCCGGAAGTCGTTTTTCATGGCTTCCTCGAACTCCTCCCATGTCCGAGTTTTTGCCTCCGCGACCGCTGAAGCTGCACACCGCTTGGCCTGTCGGTACCTGTCCACTGCCCCCGGAGTCCTATGAGCCAAAAGAACCCGATAGGACTCCTTCTTCAGCTTGACGGCATCCTTCACTGCTGGTGTCCACCAACGGGTTCTTGGATTACCGCCACGACAGGCACCAACTACCTTGCGGCTACAGCTCCAATCAGCCGCCTGGACAATAGAGGTGTGGAACATGGTCCACTCGGGCTCAATGTCCAGCACCTCCCTCGTGACATGTTCAAAGTTCTTCCGGAGGTGGGAATTGAAACTTTCTCTGACAGGAGACTCTGCCAGGTGTTCCCAGCAAACCCTCACAATGCGTTTGGGCCTGCCAGGTCTGTCCGGCATCCTCCCCCACCATCGCAGCAACCTCACCACCAGGTGGTGATCGGTAGAAAGCCCCGCCTTTCTCTTTACCCGAATGTCCAAAACATGAGGCCACAAATCCGATGACACAACTTTAAAGTCGATCATGGAATTGCGGCCTAGGGTGACCTGGTGCCAAGTGCACATATGGACACCCTTATGTTTGAACATGGTGTTTTGTTATGGACAAACTGTGACGAGCATAAAAGTCCAATAACAAAACACCACTCGGATTCAGATCCGGGCGGCCATTCTTCCCAATCACGCCTCTCCAGGTTTCACTGTCGTTGCCAACATGAGCGTTGAAGTCCCCCAGTAGGACAAGGGAATCACCCGGGAGAGCACTCTCCAGTACTCCCTCGAGTTTTCCCAAAAAGGGTGCGTACTCTGAACTGCTGTTTGGTGCGTAAGCACAAACAACAGTCAGGACCCGCCCCCCCCCGAAGGCGGAGGGAGGCTACCCTTTCGTCCACTGGGTTGAACTCCAACGTGCAGGCTTTGAGCCCCGGGGCAATGAGAAGTGCCACCCCAGCCTGTCGCCTCTCACTCCGGCAACGTTAGAGTGGAAGAGGGTCCAGCCCCTCTCGAGAGAAGTGGTTCCAGAGCCCTTGCTGTGCGTCAAAGTGAGTCCGACCACATCCAGCCAGAATTTCTCTACTTCGCGCACTATTTTAGGCTCCTTCCCCCCCAGTGAGGTTAAAAGTACATTTTGCATAAAAGGGGATTTTTAATACCCCCTAAACGGAGCTATATTTGGTTAGTGGAATTATGTATATTCCACAGGCAGGTTCCAATAATAAAGACTAAAACCAGCAAAAAAAAAAGTCTTCATTCAGTGTACTGCAAAGAGAAAAAAATGAGCAAACAAAATAAGTCATGCAGGTGTGAAGCCCTGACTATATGTCACGTAGAAAGGTGTTGGGTTGCCAGAGGACAACAAGAGAAATAAATTGCATTCTTTGAGGGAATGATCAGATATCGACATGCAAATGCAGTAGATGTGACGCTACATGCACTGACAGACAGTGCGCGTCCCTGAGGGCATGTCATAAAAAGGGAAGCCAAGTCTTTTCAGATGAGTGAAAATGTATCATCCAGCTTTGGCAACACAAACGAGTACAAACATTGTACAACTTCACATGTTTTTCAAGAGATTTCTTTCTATTGTGTAACTCTTGTCTGTAAAGCAATTTCGCGGCTGAGGTTTTAAAGTGGACGTGTTTTAATCACGGCAGCATGAATCTCTTGTATTGGGTCACAATGGCTACAGGATAGGTGAATGTATGGCTGTCAGGGTATGTGCCAAACATAAACTACTTTATAATCAAATAGTTCATCTATGTCAATCACTCTGACAGCGAGTCGTTCAGTGGAATTCACGGCTTGCTTTATATGCAAGCCATGTGCTTCAGACTGATTTCTTTGCTTAGTGGGTATGCTTGGTCACGATGCAACAAAATAAACAATCACAACACGTAAATCAATCAATCAATGTTTATTTATATAGCCCTAAATTACTAGTGTCTCAAAGGGCTGCACAAACCACAACACAAACCACTACGACATCCTCGGTAGGCCTACATAAGGGCAAGGAAAATTCACACCCAGTGGGACGTCGGTGACAATGATGACCCAGTGGGACGTCGATGACTATGAGAACCTTAGAGAGGACCACATATTGGGGACCAAAAGCAATGGATGTCGAGCGGGTCTATCATGATACTGTGAAAGTTCAATCCATAATGGATCCAACACAGCCGCGAGAGTCCAGTCCGAAGTGGATCCAACACAGCAGCAAGAGTCCCGTCCATAGCGGAGCCAGCAGGAAACCATCCCAAGCGGAGGCGGATCAGCAGCGCAGTGATGTCCCCAGCCTATACACAGGCGAGCGGTCAATCCTGGGTCCCGACTCTGGACGAGCCGTCCATCCTGCGTCCCGACTCTGGACAGCCAGTACTTCATCCATGGCCATCGGACCGGACCCCCTCCACAAGGGAAAGTGGGACGTAGGAGAAAAAGAAAAGAAACGGCAGATCAACTGGTCTAAAAAGGGAGTCTATTTAAAGGCCAGAGTATACAAATGAGTTTTAAGGTGAGACTTAAATGCTTCTACTGAGGTGGCATCTCGAACTGGTGGCGACTTGTCCAGGGTGTACCCCGCCTTCCGCTCGATTGTAGCTGAGATAGGCGCCAGCGTCCCCCGCGGTAGAAAATGGATGGATGGATATTCCATATTACTGGAGCCCGAATGGAAAATGCTCTATAGCCCGCAGACTTTTTTTGGGCTTTGGGAATCACTAATAAGCCGGAGTCCTTTGAACGCAGATTTTTGGCGGGACATATGGTACAATACAATCAGCAAGATAGGATGGAGCTAGACCGTGTAGTATTTTATATGTAAATAGTAAAACCTTCAAGTCACATCTTAAGTGCACAGGAAGCCACTGCAGGTGAGCCAATATAGGCGTAATATGATCAAACTTTCTGTTTTTTGTCAAAAGTCTGGAGTAACAACAGCAATGTTGCAAAGTCTGAATATCTCATGGAAAACCTCTTTGTAAGGCTCAAGAAACACAATAAAATCAAGCAAAGTAGATGGTCTGGCTAATCCACTTTTGACTCTCCTGTCTAGAAGTCGCTTGGTTTGATGAACTTCATGTTTGAGGTCACTGAGGTCTGACTCAAAGGACTGTGCAAAGGCAAACAGAGGCTCCTCATTTAAGAAAGTTGCACTCTTTGGGTTTAGGGACTGCACACCTTGCATGATCTCACAACTTTTCTTTGAAAAACGCCTCTTTAGCTCAGTTATGAGACAGTCAATCACTTGATAAAAGAGTGATCTGGGGAAGCCTTCATCATCACAGTTTATCTGCCCTACAGTGCTCATCACCAGTGAGTCAAGAAATCTTGAGCTTATTCTAGGATGTCTTTTAGATTGTGTTTGTACACCAATTTTGCACTGCTCAGCAAGCTCCTCAACCTCTTTCCATAGTTCATCAAAGTAATTCTCAGTTTTGTAGTCCAGGAAATTACTTTACGACGAGATGGTTATCCTTCTTTTTCTTTGTAACTTTGTTGATCCGGTCTCCAGCAACGATAACCGACTCCAGTTCAAATCTTCCTCTTCTTCAGTGGCGATTCTTCCTCACAAAGCGTGGGTCGCAACGCTTTGTGGTACATAGCGGCAACTACTGTACAGGAGGGACTTAGCAGTGAATAGGCTTCACTGATTTAAAAATGCAACTTGTTCCTTCCGACAAGACGTGCGGTGCCGCGATATGTCTATCATCTGGGGTGGCACCTGGGGGGTCCAGTCAGATTTCATGGTGGTCCAGTGCTACCCCGGCCTCCCCTCTAGCTCCGCCCCTGCCTGGCGGGGTGGTAAATCTTTTAAAAACATGCTGAGCGAGAATTAAAAAAACATTTTTTGGTCAATCTTTGTAATTTTATTAAATTAAAACAAAGTACAGCACTTTGGGGCAGCTTGAGCTTTTGTGTAAAGTTGCTTTATAAATTAAACTTGACCTTTCTGTGTGCTTTCATTTTCTGTCACTGCACCTCTGGCTTGAACCCTGACTCCCTCACCTGTGTCTGGTTGGCAATCGGGAAAAACCTGTTCCTGGTTGCCAATCAGGCCACTTTATATGCAAGCCGTGTGCTCCAGACTGACTTATTTGCTTAGTGGGTATGCTGCTTGGACAGGCGTTTGTTTGTTGCTACCCGAACAAGTGCCCTGTTGTGCACTCCTTAGCTGCACTATCTTTCTTTTGTACCTAACTTGTTACCTGCATTTCGCCTGCTGTCTCCTCATCTTGGGGTCACGCTGCAAGCTTTGCTTGTGTAAACCTGACAGAAAGTATAATGTGAGTGTTGTTTTTAAAAATAAAAAAAAACCTGGTTAAACAATTTTATTAGTGCATAAATACCTTTTGAGGATGTTCAACAGTACTGCAATAATCTTTGTCGTTAATAACTCTGATATGAAATATTCATATCATTACATCACTCAATCACAGTAACTGGAAATACATATGATATAATATGAGTATCCATCCATCCATTTCCTACCGCTTATTCCCTTTTGGGGTTGCGGGGGGGCGCTGGCGCCTATCTCAGCTACAATCGGGCGGAAGGCGGGGTACACCCTGGACAAGTCGCCACCTCATCGCAGGGCCAACACAGATGGACAGACAACATTCACACTCACATTCACACACTAAGGCCAATTTAGTGTTGCCAATCAACCTATCCCCAGGTGCATGTCTTTGGAAGTGGGAGGAAGCCGGAGTACCCGGGGGGAACCCACGCATTCACGGGGAGAACATGCAAACTCCACACAGAAAGATCCCGAGCCTGGATTTGAACCCAGGACTGCAGGAACTTCGTATTGTGAGGCAGACGCACTAACCACTCTTCCACCGTGAAGCCCTAATATGATTATATATGAGTAAAATATTCATGGTGTTTTGATATATATTGTGAATAAGGAATGCCCATACTTTGTTAAAGTTCTGGCAAAATAAGCTTATTTACTTAGAACAGGTTGACGCAAGCTATGAAAATAAATGTTACAAAAACGTGCAGCTCTCAGAAGAAAAGAGAATGGAGACACCAGTTTTACACTTTTATTTTACAGCACTTTTTTCAGGTCGGGCTAATTGTCGAACATGACCTAATTGTTACGGGTATACAGAAGATGGCACAGACAGGACGGACGTTGTTTAACTCTATTTAAATACAATAATATGAAGTGCAAACTAACCCAAATGTGTGTATGGTGTGGGAATTAAATGTTGAGTGTTACCAGTAGTGTTGAGCGAGAGGCGGATGTCCACATAGGAGCCAGACTGGCTCGGGGGTCTGTGAGCAGGCAGGAAGTCGGGGGCAATAGAGAGGCGTCAAAGTCCATGTCCAGGCGGGAGGTCCAGATCCAAAAGGTGCAGCCAGAGAACCAGAGGGAAACACGGGGAGACGAGACACACAGCTCGTAACGCGGGAATGGAGGTAGACTGCTGGGAGACGACAAGGGGGACATGAGACGGATCAACACGGAGGGGGAGAAGCACGTAGAGAGAGTATGCATATAGCGAGTAGAATATTGGCTTATTGTACAGGAACAGGTAGCTATGTACTGGCACAGGATACAGGTTTGCACTGGCTTGTGAAGGCAGAGCCTCTCATCAGCGACAGGTGTGTTGAATGCTGATGATTGATTGAATGCAGCTGCTTGCTGCAACCGGAGTGACGCGCGCTGGCGCATTCTTGAAGGTGCGCTCAGATGAATGCACACCCGACGTGTGATATTAATATTGCCATTAACAAAGTACATTTTTCAATATCATCCAAGCTCTAATCCTCTCAGTTGTTGTTTTTTCCAAGTCACGACTTGAGTTCAGTCAGTTTATCCTTTAACTCAATAACAATGTCAAGGTATAAAACAAATGTGTCAATTAGAGAATAGCAACACATCCATTTTGATGACTAGCAGTGCTGTTCTCTGGTGTCCAACACTTTGAGCAGAGTATGTATATAATATCGAATGTACTGTTCTTAAACAGACGGCATCTGAACCACTCATATTACACCCGCATGACTAATAAAGCAGTAAGCACGTATCCTTCATTTCAGTTCCATTTTTGGCATTTAAATAAATGTGTTGCTAATTAATGCATTACAACATCGTAACTGGGAGTAGTTGTAATAGCTAACATTTTCTTGCCATGTTTGTTTTTGTGTGAACGTGATGAGACACATACTGTAATTCTGCCAAGGAAAAAAAGCCTCTTATGAGGCTCATAAATCTGTCAGTCTGGGCGTACTTTTCCATACCTTTGTCGTGGCCTTAACTGCCTCCATTAAATAGGAGGAGGATGTTTGTCATGTTGTTATGATAGCTACATTAGGTATATTTTGGAGGATCCACACATGGGAGAAATCGCTGAAAATATTAAATTGTGACATTTACATTGTAACAAATCATGCTTAAGTGTAGTACTCTGTCGATTTCTTGTGAATTTTTTTGCGTAATAATTGTCATGTTTTCATTTTATGACACCATGAATTGGATGGGTACGTTACAATGATGCCGTAGTTCAAGGATTCTCAAAGTGTTTTATTTTCCGATACTCAAACATAGTTTTACTGTTCAAACTGTATGGAATGTTAGAGTGGCCAAAAATATTGAATATACAAACTCTGTTTCCATATGAGTTGGGAAATTGTGTTAGATGTAAATATAAACGGAATACATTGATTTGCAAATCCTTTTCAACGAATATTCAGTTGAATATTTTACAAAGACAACATATCTGATGTTCAAACTGATAAACATTTTTTTTTGCAAATAATCATTAACTTTAGAATTTGATGCCAGCAACACGTGACAAAGAAGTTGGGAAAGGTGGCAATAAATACTGATAAAGTTGAGAAATTCTCATCAAACACTTATTTGGAACATCCCACAGGTGTGCAGGCTAATTGGGAACAAGTGGGTGCCATGATTGGGTATAAAAACAGCTTCCATGAAATGCTAAGTAATTCACAAACAAGGATGGGGTGAGGGTCACCAATTTGTAAGCACATTTTCCAACAGTTTTAGAACAACATTTCTCAACGAGCTATTGCAAGGAATTTAGGGATTTTACCATCTACGGTCCGTAAAATCATCAAAAGGTTCAGAGAATCGAGAGAAATCACTGCACGTAAGCGATGACATTACGGACTATTGATCCCTCAGGTGGTACTGCATCAAAAACAGACAAACAGACATCATCAGTGTGTAAAGGATATCACCACATGGGCTCAGGAACACTTCATAAAACCACTGTCAGTAACTACAGTTGGTCGCTACATCTGTAAGGGCAAGTTAAAACTCTGCTCTGCAAAGCAAAACCCATTTATCAACAACACCAAGGAACGCCGCTGGCTTCGCTGGGCCCGAGCTCATCTAAGATGGACTGATGCAAAGTGGAAAGGTGTTCTGTGGTCTGATGAGTCCACATTTCAAATTATATTCGGAAACTTTAGAGGTGGAGTCTTCCGTAACAGAGAGGAAATTACCCATCAGGATTGTTATAGGCGCAAAGTTCAAAAGCCAGCATCTGTGATGGTAAGGGGGTGTATTAGTGCCCAAGGCATGGGTAACTTACACATCTGTGAAGGCACCATTATTGCTGAATGGTCCATACAGGTTTTGAAGCAACATATGTTGTCATCCAAGCAACGTTATTATGAACACCCATGCTTATTTCAGCAAGACAATGCCAAGCCAAGTGTTACAACAGCGTGGTTTCATAGTAAGAGTGCGGGTACTTTCCTGGCCCGCCTGTAGTCCAGACCTTTCTCCCATCGAAAATGTGTGGCGCATTATGAAGCGTAAAATACGACAGCGGATACCCCGGACTGTTGAACAACTAAAGCTCTACATAAAACAAGAATGGGAAAGAATTCCACTTTCAAAGCTTCAACTATTAGTTTCCTCAGTTCCAAACGTTTATTGAATGTTGTCAAAAGAAAAGGTGATGTAACACAGTGGTGAACATGCCCTTTCCCAACTACTTTGGCACGTGTTGCAGCCATGAAATTTTAAAGTAATTATTTGCAAAAAAAGAATAAAGTTCATGAGTTTGAACATCAAATATTATGTCGTTGTAGTGCATTCAACTGAATATGGGTTGAAAAGGATTTGCAAATCATTGTATTCTGTTTTTATTTACATCTAACACAATTTCCCAACTCATGGAAACAGGGTTTGTACTTGTTGAATAAAACCCCTGCCTTATTTTAATGAATATTTAACCTACTATTTTACTGTATAATATTGTTGGTCATTATGGTAGTAGTTGGAGAGCAAAGTTTTTTCTTAGGCAGTTCTTGGTGAAAAAGTTTGAGAACCACTGTCCTAGTTTTTACCAATCCCAACAATGTTTGCTTTCATGTAGCTGGCTGGTCTGCTAGCCCACAACTGACTCTCTTCCCCAAAAATGCTAGTGTGCATACAAACATCTATTTGTGGTTCAATATTGCCACGATGGAGGTGTAATTATTACCGATATAATAGTAAATTGTGGTAAAAATTTACATTGGTTCAAATTTCCGTTTTTAATTTTAATTAGCCGATAACCGTGATTAGTTACTGCACTTTGAAAAACCTGTGGCGATACTGCTCATTTCCAGCTTTATTTTTATTTCTTCAACAATGTAAAACAGATTCATGTTTTTTCGCAGGAGACACACAGTATGAGTGATGATGTACGTTCTGGTGGAGTTGGCACACTCAAAAACAATGTTACAGGAGTTTTATTGCATCGTAGTGACTACCGTAAAAATTGCCGTTATATTTGCCAAGTTTTTGAGAGTCAGAAAAAATAGAATTCCACATTGGCTTGTAAACTTTCCAAAGGTCTTAAATACTTGTAGGAGGTGATTTTAACACTGACTGACCTTGAGAATTGACTTGATAGATGGCCACCACGCTCTCAAAAAAGTGTCAGCTCAAATCTAAAATTATTAACGCAAAGGCTTGATTTAACTGATACCTGGATATCTAAAAATCCTGATAAGACATCCTTTACCTGGTCTAATAAGTCAAGCTCTAGGAAGTCTAGAATAGAAATGTGGTTAATTTCTAACGCACTGCAAGGAAATATTACTGTTAAAATTATCTCGACTTCTTTGACGGATCATAAGGCTATGCAGATTCACATCTCTCTACATCCGTTTAACAATTGTCCAAATAACTCATACTGGAAACTCAATAGTTCGGTTTTTATGTCATGAAGCAGTTGAAATGAGGATTAAAGAACTAATACAGTTTTTGTATGTTAGTAATTGGGAACTCCCTAAATATGAGGTAGGTAAACATATTACAACATATTGCAGTAATCTTGCTATGAAAAAGTGGTCTGAGGAAGAAAAAGTGATTTCCATCCTTACTGCATTATCCTTTATATGTTCAGATAATATGTCAGCAGAAGAAAAAGAAAGGCTCTTAGAAACTCAAAGTAAATTAAACAAAATGTATCAATCGAAAGCAGAAGCCTTTGTAAGATCTAGGAGACAATGGTTGGAGGAAGCTGAATCAAATTTTTAGTATTTTTTCGATTAGAAAAATCGCAGGCTCAAAGTCATACCATTGGTCAACAGAAAATAAACAACAATGCAAAAAAGATTGCAAATTATTGCTGTCAATTTTACGGAAGAAAAAAATATAATAGTCAGTTCTGTGAAAGTGATGCTGTTTCATTTATGGATTTATGGATACTAAATCAATCACTGCAGCTGATCAAGAAATCTGTGACCGTCCAATCTGTCTCAAGGAAGTAGCGGAATCAATTAATAGCTTAAAATACAGCAAATCTCCTGGAGTGGACGGTATTACATCTGAATTCTATAAAATAGTATTAGAGGACCAAGCTCCCTTCTTACTAAAAATATTATGTGAAAGTATTGATAAAAGTGTCTTTACTCCAACTTTAACACAAGGCCTCATTACCCTTACACCCAAACCAAACAAAGATTTGCTAGTCATTCATAATTGGCGTCCAATTAGCCTTCTAAACAATTACTATAAGATTGTAGCTATTATTTTTGCTAAACGTTTAAAACTAGTTCTGGATGACATAATTAACGAGACACAGTCAGGATTTATGAGAGGGAGGCACAAATCAATTAACATCAGGCTTGTACTTGATATACTGGATTACATAGAGGTCTGCAATGATGAAGAGGCGGCATAGCTCGGTTGGTAGAGCGGCCGTGCCAGCAACTTGAGGGTTGTAGGTTCAATTCCCGCTACCGCCATCCTAGTCACTGCCGTTGTGTCCTTGGGCAAGACAATTTACCCACCTGCTCCCAGTGCCACCCACACTGGTTTAATTGTAACTTAGATATTGGGTTTCACTATGTAAAGCGCTTTGAGTCACTAGAGAAAAGCACTATATATATATAATTCGCTTCTTTTTCTTGGACTTTTACAAAGCCTTTGACTCGACTGAACATTAATTTATCTCCAAAAAACTTGACAAATGTGTCTTCTGCAATTTATATAAGACTTTGTACAGCAATGGTAATAGCTCAATAAAGTTAAAAACTGGTACTTCTCCAAGGGGATACGGCAAGGTTGTCCTATTTCTCCATAACTATTCTTGTTAGACACCCTTATAAAAAACAGCCATTTAAAAGGGATCTCCATATTAGAAAGATATATATTAGAAAGAAACTGGCTGACGACACAAAACTCCTTTTGAAGGACTCTTCAAATTCCTCTTGCCTTGGATGTGATTGGTGTATTCTCTTTGGCTTCTGGTCCCCATTTAAATTTGAATACGTGTAAACTAACAACTGTGAACAGATGTGAAATGTTGTCTGTATGTAAAATTCCATTTAAGGAGAGTATTAATTACCAGAAATAATTGTTACTAAAAATCCGAGTTCTGGATCGGCTTTGAACTTTGCTACAATTGTAGAAAAAACAAGAAAATATTTAACCCATTGCTGCAGAGAGATTTATCATTAAAAGGCAGCACATTACTGTCCAAATCAGGAGGTGTCTCTAGGCTTACATATGCAGCTATTTCATTATATGTTAACCAAAAAATATGTTAGACTATTGGCAAAATACTTGTTGACTTTATTTGGAAAAACAAAATTCATTATATTAACAAATCTGATCTAATGAACAATTACAGTAAGAACGGTCAAAGTTTTTTCGATTTTACTATACTAAACAACATCTTGAAGGTTAATTGGATAAGACAGTATTTAAAAGATCCTACTTCAAATTGGAACTTCATTTCTCATCATGTATATTCTAATGCCGGAGGCCTAAAATTGTTGTTATTGTGTAACAACAGTATTGAGAGGATTCCTGTTTCTCTTTCAAACTTCCACAAACAGGCCCTTCTGGCATGGTCTCTTCACTATAAGCACAATTTACCTTAGCTAAAGCTAAATATTACTCAAATCTCATCCACCGTAATAAAAACGATCCTAAATTTTGGTTTAGTACGGTAGAATCGATAACCCAACAAGGGACTCCTTCCAGTAGCTCCACCCACTCAACTGATGACTTTATGCAATTCTTTAGTAAGAAAATTGAAGTCATTAGAAAGGAGATTAAAGACAATGCGTCCCAGCTACAACTGGGTTCTATTAACACTGACACGATTGTATATACGGCAGATACTGCCCCCCAAAATAGTTTCTCTCGTTTTGAGGAAATAACATTAGAGGAATTGTTACAACGTGTAAATGGAATAAAACATACAACATGTTTACTTGACCCACTTCCTGGGAAACTGATCAAGGAGCTCTTTGTATTATTAGGTCCATCAGTGCTAAATATTATAAACTTATCACTTTCCTCGGGCACTGTTCCCCTAGCATTCAAAAAAGCGGTTATTCATCCTCTTCTTAAAAGACCTAACCTCGATCCTGACCTCATGGTAAACTACCGACCGGTGTCTCACCTTCCCTTTATTTCAAAAATCCTCGAAAAAATTGTTGCGGAGCAGTTAAATGAACACTTAGCGTCTAACAATCTATGTGAAACCTTTCAATCCGGTTTCAGGGCAAATCACTCCACGGAGACAGCCCTCGCAAAAATGACTAATGATCTATTGCTAACGATGGATTCTGATTCGTCATCTATGTTGCTGCTCCTCAATCTTAGCGCTGCTTTCGATACCGTCGATCATAATATTTTATTAGAACGTATCAAAACACGAATTGGTATGTCAGACTTAGCCCTGTCTTGGTTTAACTCTTATCTTACTTATAGGATGCAGTGCGTCTCCCATAACAGTGTGACCTCGGACTACGTTAAGGTAACGTGTGGAGTTCCCCAGGGTTCGGTCCTTGGCCCTGCACTCTTCAGCATCTACATGCTGCCGCTAGGTGACATCATATGCAAATACGGTGTTAGCTTTCACTGTTATGCTGATGACACCCAACTCTACATGCCCCTAAAGCTGACCAACACGCCGGATTGTATTCAGCTGGAGGCGTGTCTTAATGAAATTAAACAATGGATGTCCGCTAACTTTTTGCAACTCAACGCCAAAAAAACGGAAATGCTGATTATCGGTCCTGCTAGACACCGACCTCTATTTAATAATACAACTCAAACATTTGACAACCAAACAATTAAACAAGGCGACTCGGTAAAGAATCTGGGTGTTATCTTTGACCCAACTCTCTCCTTTGAGTCACACATTAAAAGCGTTACTAAAACGGCCTTCTTTCATCTCCGTAATATTGCTAAAATCCGCTCCATTCTGTCCACTAAATACGCTGAGATCATTATCCATGCGTTTGTTACGTCTCACCTCGATTACTGTAACGTATTATTTCCGGGTCTCCCCATGTCTAGCATTAAAAGATTACAGTTGGTACAAAATGCGGCTGCTAAACTTTTGACAAGAACAAGAAAGTTTGATCACATTACGCCTGTACTGGCTCACCTGCACTGGCTTCCTGTGCACTTAAGATGTGACTTTAAGGTTTTACTCTTTACGTATAAAATACTACACGGTCTCGCTCCATCCTATCTTGCCAATTGTATTGTATCATATGTCCCGGCAAGAAATCTGCGTTCAAAGGACTCCGGCTTATTAGTGATTCCCAAAGCCCAAAAAAAGTCTGCGGGCTATAGAGCGTTTTCATTTCGGGCTCCAGTACTCTGGAATGCTCTCCCGGTAACAGTTCGAGATGCCACCTCAGTAGAAGCATTTAAGTCTCACCTTAAAACTCATTTGTATACTCTAGCCTTTAAATAAACTCCCTTTTTAGACCAGTTGATCTGCCGTTTCTTTTCTTTTTCTGCTATGTCCCACTCTCCCTTGTGGAGGGGGTCCGGTCCGATCCGGTGGCCATGCACTGCTCGCCTGTGTATCGGCTGGGGACATCTCTGCGCTGCTGATCCGCCTCCGCTTGGGATGTTTTCCTGCTGGCTCCGCTGTGAACGGGACTCTCGCTGCTGTGTTGGATCCGCTTTGGACTGGACTCTTGCGACTGTGTTGGATCCATTATGGATTGAACTTTCACAGTATCATGTTAGACCCGCTCGACATCCATTGCTTTCCTCCTCTCCAAGGTTCTCATAGTCATCATTGTCACCGACGTCCCACTGGGTGTGAGTTTTCCTTGCCCTTATGTGGGCCTACCGAGGATGTCGTAGTGGTTTGTGCAGCCCTTTGAGACACTAGTGATTTAGGGCTATATAAGTAAACATTGATTGATTGATTGATTGAATTTCTCACTTACAAAATACTTCATTTGGAACAATGGGATATATGTTACAAAAGGAAATCACTTTTCCTCAACAATTGGTTTAGAATGGTATTGTTTTGGTGAGTTAGCTTTTCAATAAATCAAATCAAATTAAATCCACTTTATTTACATAGCATATTTAAAATTTACTACAGGGGTAGCCAGAGTGCTTTACAATGGGCAGGTTAAAAACGAGAACCGAGCAAACACAACACAAACAGAACATGATAAAAAATAAATAAATAAGATAAAATGAAATAAATAAAACATAAAAACATAAAAACAGGTTCACAGCAGGTGTATAACGGGGCGCCATTGCAGGATGGGTATTACTCAGTGTTAAAAGCCATGGAATAATAGTATGTTTTTAAGACATATTTAAAAACAAGAAGAGAGGAGGCTTGTCTAACACTCAGAGGTAGGTCGTTCCAGAGCTTGGGAGCAGCAGTGGCGAAAGCTCTGTCACTTCTAAGCTTCAGCCTTGTGTCACGGACCGTCAGTAGCAGCTGATCGGCTGATCTTAGGGATCCTGTGGGGCAGTAAGGCTGAAGGAGGTTGGAGAGATATGTTGGCGTGAGGTTGTTTAGACATTTAAAAACAAATATAAGGAGTTTAAAGTTGATTTGGTAACGCACAGGGAGCCAGTGAAGGGACGCTAATATAGGGGTGATGTGCTCACGTTCGTGGGTCTGTGTTAGCAGACGAGCAGCAGAGTTCTGCACTAGCTGCAAGCGGGCGAGGGAGGCCTGGCTAATGCCTACATACAGGGCATTGCAGTAGTCTAAACGATTCGAGATAAAGGCCTGGATCAATTTCTCGAGATGATTAGGGATAGGTAAACTTTTGAATGACCATTTTAAGGTGACTCCCAAACAATTAGCCATTGTCTTTGATGCCATTCCAATGGGTGTTATTTTTTACAGGCGTTATTTGTTTTCTCTTGCTACTGTAACAACTGTGAATGATCCACTTGACATTCCTTTGGGGAAACTTTGTTTTGATCAGAAAAATAACAGAAAAATTTGCAACTCTTTCCAAAATGATTGTGTGTATGTCTCCTATGAAATTGCATTCTGGAATAATGTTGTGAAAGACATCTTCTGGGTCAAAACATGGTCTCTTCCTAACAGGTAATTACTTACCATCCATCCATCCATTTACTACCGCTTATTCCCTTTGGGGTCGCGGGCGGCGCTGGTGCCTATCTCAGCTGCAATCGGGCGGAAGGCGGTGTACACCCTGGACAAGTCGCCATCTCATCGCAGGGCCAACACAGATAGACAGACAACATTCACACTCACATTCACACACTAGGGCCAATTTAGTGTTGCCAATCAACCTATCCCCAGGTGCATGTCTTTGGAAGTGGGAAGAAGCCGGAGTACCCGGAGGAAACCCACGCATTCACGGGGAGGACATGCAAACTCCACACAGAAAGATCCCGAGCGCAGGATCGAACCCAGGACTACTTAGGACCTTCGTATTGTGAGGCAGACGCACGAACCCCTCTACCACCGTGCTGCCTGCAGCTATTTTGTTAGATGTTAACCAATAAAATATGTAAGACTTTTGATTAAATACTTGTTAACTTTATTTGGAAAATCACAATTTATTATATTTAGGAATCTGTTCTAATGAACAATTACATTCATAGTGGTCTAAAGTTTCTCGATTTTACTACACTAAACAACACTTTGAAGATTAATTGAATAAGACACTATTAAAAAGGTCCTACCTCAAATTGGAACTTCATTTGTCATCATGTTTTTTTTAATGTTGGAGGCCTAAAATTGTTGGTATTGTGTAACTACAATATTCATAGGATTCCTGTTTCTCTTTCAAACTTCCACAAACAGCCCCTCTGGCATGGTCTCTTCTCTATAAGCACAATTTCTCACCTATCGGGTGTTCTCACCACAGGGAGAACATGCAAACTCCACACAGAAATATCCCGAGCCCGGGATTGAACTCAGGACTACTCAGGACCTTTGTATTGTGAGGCACATGGAATATCCCCTGTCCTACCGAGCTGCCCACATCCTGGCCTGTTCATCTGAAATAGTTGTCTTACTTTGGCTGCATTAAAATGAGTGATTCATGTATTTTAATAACAATAACATCATTCTGCAAAAGACAATTATCCATATTAATCATGGATATTAGCTTGCATGCTCATAAACTAGCCTTCACTGCTGTTATATGGACTTTTTTGGCAATATATAAGTATAGTTACTTATGCTCTATTACTGGAATAGGAAATAAGACATTATACTGTACATACATTTATGGGTTGCACCTATAATATACTCGTATATGTTATATATATTTTTCTTATTTATTTTGATATATAATTACAGTATATCATGTATACTCATTGTATTAATAGGGTCATAATGAACACTTAAAACAGAGTCAAAATTAAAAATGTTGATCTAGTAATTTGTACATGTATAGAGGGGTGCATGCCTGAATCCATTTTGAAGGGCGAGCGTTATCTTTCATGATAGTGCTACATGTGATATTTGTGATTGATTTAGTGGAAAGTAACATTGCACCGGCTGTGATACGATGGAGAAATACTGTGCGTCATTAGATCAGAAGTGCTTTTTGTCATTCTCGGGAGCAAACAACCGTAATTGGATGCAAGGATCTGTACAAAATCGACAAGTCTAAGTGGAGTAGAGACCAAGACATCTTCACCGATGCCTCACATCCGGAATTTGTAGACTACCTAATTGTTAAAGGGGAACATTATCACCAGACATATGTAAGCGTTAATATATACCTTGATGGTGCAGAAAAAAGACCATATATTTTTTTAACCCATTTCCGAACTCTAAATGGGTAAATTTTGGTGAATTAAACGGCTTTCTGTTTATGGCTCTTTTGGCGATGACGTTAGAACGTGACGTCACCGAGGTAATACAGCCGCCATTTTTATTTTCAACACATTGCTAACACCAGGTCTCAGCTCTGTTATTTTTCCGTTTTTTTGACTATTTTTTTGGAACCTTGGAGACATCATGCCTCATCGGTGTGTTGTCGGAGGGTCTAACAATACTAACAAGGAGGGATTCAAGTTGCACCGAAGATGCGAAAGTGGCAAGAAATCTGCCGCCGGACCCCCATTGAATATGCCGGAGTGTCTGCACATTTTACCGGCGATGACAGACATGGCACAGAGATGTATTTGCAACGATTAAGTCAACAAAATCACAAAGGTGAGTTTTGTTGATGTCGTTGACTTATGTGCTAATCAGACATATTTGGTCACGGCGTGACTGCCATCTAATCGATGCTAAAATTCTACGCTAATCGATGCTAACATGCTATTTACCGGCGGTGCTAAAGCAAACATGGCACAGAGATGTATGGATAACCTGCAGATGCATTTGCAACTATATTACGTTTCCTTCCACCCACATTTAATGCGAAGAAAACATCCACGGGAGCTCACATTCTCCTTGTCTCTGCTTCGACAGATGGACAAAGTTTTTCGCTAAGTAGAATCACAGCTGACGTTCGAAAGTTCTCTTGCCGTCTGAGAAGTGTTGTATTCGAAATAGCTGCAATCACTTTCTCTTAAGGTATTCATATGTGATTTCCACAAGCGTCTGTATGTGCAGAAGAATGACAAAACACGGGCATGTCTGGATGACTCACCTTCCAATTTCCAGTGGTCAGCTCTGAATTACAAAACCGCTTTATTATGAAGCTGGCTGTGGCGCGTTCTTTCTGACGTCACTTCCTGTGTGGGGTGCGGTCTGTCTGGCGTCACTTCCTCTCCAAACCCTGTTTGTAAACGATCAATAAGTCCATACAAAGTGTTGAAGAAATACACGGCGCACTTACCCGTGTAAGAAACTGTCCGAGGAGGGGGGCTTTCAACACTGGTTTAATGTGGCTGAAACGGGGCTTTGGCTAAATAATTATTAGTTTAAGGGGTTAAATGACTTAGTGTAGACATGGCCTCAAAGGCCTACTGAAATGAGATTTTGTTATTTAAACGGGGATAGCAGGTCCATTCTACGTTTCATACTTGATAATTTCGCGATATTGCCATATTTTTTGCTGAAAAGATCTAGTAGACAAAATCGACGATAAAGTTCGCAACTTTTGGTCGCTCTTAAAAAAGCCTTGCCTTTCCCGGAAGTAGTGCGCGTGACGTCACAGATTGTCGGACTCCTCACATCCACCCATTGATTACAATCAAGGACGCCAGCAGCGCGAGCGATTCTGACCGAGAAAACGACAATTTCCCCATTAATTGGAGCAAGGATGAAAGATTTGTGAGGATATTGATAGCGACGGACTAGGAAAAAAAGAAAAAAAAAAAAAGCTACAGCTCTGAGCGACGGCAGTGTGAGCGTTTCAGATGTAATTAGACACATATACTAGGATAATTTTGGAAGATCCCTTATCTGCTTATTGTTTTAATAGAGTTTTAAAGACATCACTCGAGGTCGGATGGCTGCGTTGAACACACTGTGTCTCAGAGAGAAGCCGAGGAGCCAAGCTCACAGCTGCTGCAGAATGATGAATAATCCACGGATGTCTTCAGTAAGATATATATCACAATTTCCCCACCCAAAAACATGCTGGTTAACGTAGAGAAAACATGTTCGCTTGACCGCTCTGCTTTCACAACAAACAAAGAAACGCCAGCTGGGTCTCGGTGCTAAAGACAGCTGGAATCCACCGCTTTCCACCAACAGTATTGTTCTTTATAGTCTCCATTATTAAATGAACAAATTGCAAAAGATTCAGCAACACAGATGTCCAAAATACTGTGTAATTATGCGGTTAAAGCAGACGACTTTTAGCTGTGTGTGTGCGCAGAGCTAATATTTCCTCCAGTCCGTGATGTTAAGCATATACATCATCATTACGCGACGTTTCAACAAGAAACTCCCGGGAAATTTAAAATTGCAATTTAGTAAACTAAAAAGGCCGTATTGGCATGTGTTGCAATGTTAATATACCATATGTTGCAAATTTGGTTTGTTTTCATCATTGGGGGACATCGTCGTTTCAACGTGATTTCAACGTTGTTTCAACGTTGTTTCAACGTTGTTTCAACGTGTACAATTCAACTTGCCAACCATCCTGCGCGCGCATCGGCCATTTGGGACAGTTTTCAACGAAACCGCCGCTTGATGGCAGCGTGAACTATTAGCCAAGCTTGTGCGCATGCGTGCTGAAGTACTTCCTTTCCAATCCAGCAAGCAAGACAAAGAGCGAAGATTTGAATTTGAAATCAAATTATTTCACTGCAAAGCAAACCATCGACGTCCATAAAGATTCAGGTTTGTACCTTGAGATAATACTGGTTATTTATATCGATATAATTTTGGCCCTTTCACAAGAGGGATGCAGGAAAACGAGAAATATATCTTACGCCTATTCTCAACATTTTTTTTTTGACTGTATAAACTGGAGCCGAGCAAACTTTTTTTTTTCTCCCCAAGCAGACAACTAACAATTTTTTCCCCACCTGCCCAAAAGCAAACAATTGTTTTTCCAGGCTAACACAAAGCAAACATTTTTTTTTGTTCTGTACCCATTGTCTTTTACAGCCGCGCCAGTGACTGTATTAATTTACTTCCTCTTATTTTTGATCTTCAAAACACCTGTCTGGATGGCAATTAGGTTTTTCTGGCTCATTTTAATGTTTATTTAAAATGTTGCCAGTTTATTTTAAGTACAGGTACTTTTTAATTAGTTTGACTGCAAGGCTTTTGTTGTCTCAAAAGGCAAGTCCACGGGTCGCCCAGAAAAGGATCCATGTAATATTAAATGATATGATCTTTACTTATTTTTTTATTTTACTGATAAGGCCAGTACTGCTATTACAAGAGGTTTTGTCGAGTATTGAAACTTCCAAATGGTTTCACTGTTGACCTGTTGGCCAACATGTACTGTATACTAAAATATATGACAATAAAATATCCAGACAGATTTTGTTTCATATGTTTTAGGATTGACAATAAAAGACTGCACGAAGTGCATACATTTTTGGGGGTACAAAGTTTTTTATCTTGGCACAAAAAGGCAACCAACTTTTTTTTTTTTGCAGAGCTTACAGGAGCAAACGTTTTTTTTTATATTTGTCAGGAGAACAAACTATTTTTCAGTTTTTGCTAAACAATCTCTTTTTTTCCCCCAAAAAAACATACCCTCCCCCACGTTTCATCTGGTCCACCCCTAAGTCTATGTACATGTACCACTACCGGTAATTGAAAAGCAGAACGTTAATGCAAGGCAATATACCAATGATTTCAGTTCATGCATATATGGAACGACACAGTACTCTTGCTATGATACATATAATACCAAAAAGGATAATTTTTTTGATAAAACTGTCCTTCCATGTGCAGAAATTGGAGACAGTGGAGGAACTACTCGACCTTGACGAGTTGATAAAAACTCAACCAAGCAAGAAAAATTTGCTGGTAAGTAATTAAAACATTATAATTGTGTAGCTGTTTTTACATCGGAAATATTATTGTATTTAGATAGAAATTTCAGGTTATGAAATCGTGTAGATAAAACACGTGTAGATAAAACAGGCCCTATACTTGAATGTATGTATGTGTTTGCCAGCCCCTTCCCCAGTGTATACTAAACACATTTTCTTGTATATTTGCAGACAGCCAGGCTCTCAAAGATTGGTGGATATGACTTAAAGAGCTGTTTAAGCACCATCATGGACAGGTATTTTCCTCTTTCTCTACATATATATTAAAAAAAGGCGATGTAAGACCCAACTTCTAATCTATGAGTGCTAGAACGGGAATTATAATAATGCAAAATTCCGTACTTTTTGGCCTGCATGTATGACTTGCGTGTTCAATTTCAGGCTCATGACAATTGAATTAATGTCCAATCTGAACATGAAGGGGAGAGGGGGAAAAACAGGCTTTGCCGAAACGAAGCTGCTCAATGTAGTCACAGGTGCGTTTGTGTGTGTGTTTAATAATTACATTAACTTGAGAGGGATAGGGATCACTCCGTATTGCAGTTACTTGTAAACAAGTACACTCTGAATATTGCAAAAGATAATAATATTTGGGTAAATCACATGCACCCTTAATTTATTTGTATTCTTTTTGCCTGTTTACAGCTAGTGTCTCGGATACCCAGAAGGGGACCGAAACGATGGTCCATGATGCCATAAATAATAAACTGAAATATGCCCCAGGACGGAAGGGAGGAATAGGATGGGCATCACAGGCTAAATAAATAATAATATTGATTGACATTCTCGATTTTCTTTGTACTTAATTTTAATTTTGCATTAACAGGATTCAGCCTGGAGGTACATATGCACTTTGTTTTGTTGTCTTGGTTGATATTACGTTGATAATTGGTTGCTTGATATTGGGTTGATCTTAGGTAGAAACTGAAAGTTGAATCAACGTTGAAACATTGACGTTGATTCAACGTCGGTATTTAAACGTTGATCCAACTTTCATTTTCAACCCAAATCCAACGTTATTTCAACACGAGAAGGTAACGTTGTTTCAACGTTGATTAAATGTCTCTGTGCCCACTGGGATGATTGTGCCAATAGAATGCAAAAATATACTTTTCTTACCTTTTGGTTCCTGTATTTATGTAATAATGATATGCATAATAGCCAAAAATGTAAAACCAAATCATTGAGTAATGGTATACATATTTATAAAACAGTCTTGCCTTCCTTCATACGTTCTTCAAACAAGCCGTTTGGAATTCTCCCAGTTTGTGATGGTTTTTCCTCTTGGTGACAAATATCTCCAGTTATGGTAAAACTTTTCACAAAGAACTTCACGCGAGTTTGCCATTGTTGTCTGACGTTGTAGTCAATAAGTTCTTTATTTTTGTCTATACTCTGTTGTGGGGCAGACTGGTTCATAAATGCAGATGCATACTCTGCTGTTGCCTTTTCTAATACATAGTAGCATATAGTTCCAACTTAATGTATATCTGTCAGTAGACTCCATTAGGACTGGGCGATTATATGGTCATGATCAATGATCGCAATTAATTTATGTTTGATCATGGTGATCAGCTGTTAGAATTTTCACCTGGATCAAACATGGCAGAAATCTCTACTAGAAAATACCGCAGTAGTAAACAGTAGTTTGTTGCTTTTTGACAATTCATAGCTCAGATGAGCGTGACCCAAGCATCCAAAGAGTCACATCGGATCCATGTCAGATTAATGGTCTCATACGAAAGAAGCCTGGATACGATTAAAAACAAATACATGTAAAAAAAATAAAATAAAATATATACAATAGTATTGTTCAATCGTAATTGTTTTTAAATCGCCATCACACATGGTTTGAATCCACATGTATAATACATATATATATATATATATATATATATATATATATATTTACTGTTGTTTTAATTATTCAGAAGGATACATTTTAGGTGACAAAAGATCCAAAAGATTGTTGGATCTGCATCTAGGCCCCAATCTACTCAAATGCAGATAACAACTTTAAAAAGTGTTTGCAAATGATGCAATTGTGACTACTGACAGTGATGCGAGTGATCTACTAAGACTGCATGTACAAATGATAACAAGTGCAAAGATGGCGCAGTCTGCCCTTTTTAAATTAGGTTTTTGTGTGTATTCCGGTGCCTAAGGGGACACTCATTTCTTTCCACATTAATGACACCATATGCGCCAACAGTCCAGTGCCTTCGGAGTACTGAAAATAGGTTGTTTTGTCTAAATGACACTTTTGCAAAAAAGGTGGTGTGTGCTGCATATTTCACAACATGACGCAACAGCACACCACCTTTTTTGCAAAAGTGTCATTTAGACAAAACAACCTATTTTCAGTACTCCGAAGGCATGCTTTGGAAGGTGCGGGTGTTGCGATGGTGTGTCTGGAATGATTAAGAATGCATGAAAATGCACATTGCATGTTACTGTATCACCTAGAAAAAATGATTGCCTCCTTCTTCACATCCATTTGTGCGTACCTCTGCCAGTTTGTACGCACATTTCAAACGTGTTAAATATGGACATAAATTAGAGGTCGCAGACATACTTGCCAACCTTGAGACCTCCGATTTCGGGAGGTGGGGTGTCGGGGCGTGGTCGGGGGGTGGGGCGGAGGCGTGGTGAAGAGAAGAGTATATTTACAGCCAATATTTTTATGTTGGCTGTAATTAATATATATATTAATATATATATATATATATATATATATATATATATATATGGCTTCACGGTGGCAGAGGGGTTAGTGCGTCTGCCTCACAATACGAAGTTCCTGCAGTCCTGGGTTCAAATCCAGGCTCGGGATCTTTCTGTGTGGAGTTTGCATGTTCTCCCCGTGAATGCGTGGGTTCCCTCCGGGTACTCCGGCTTCCTCCCACCTCCAAAGACATGCACCTGGGGATAGGTTGATTGGAAACACTAAATTGACCCTAGTGTGTGAATGTGAGTGTGAATGTTGTCTGTCTATCTGTGTTGGCCCTGCGATGAGGTGGCGACTTGTCCAGGGTGTACCCTGCCTTCCGCCCGATTGTAGCTGAGATAGGCGCCAGCGCCCCCCGCGACCCCGAAAGGGAATAAGCGGTAGAAAATGGATGGATGGATATATATATATATATATATATATATATATATATATATATATATATATATATATATATATATATATATATACATATATATATATATATATATATATATATATATATGAAATACTTAACTTTCAGTGAATTCTAGCAATATATATTTATTTCATTATACATATAAATAAAATAAATAGTTGAATTTCAGACGGCACCTATCAAATACACAGTGTTAAAAACACAGTTGCTCTACTAACTGTAATGTGTGTGGTAAGCTGTATTTTCCTTGCCTTTTTTCTGTATTTATTTTGGCATACCATATTTACTCTTCCTCTCGTTCCACAGTATGGAGTGCAGCTGGCGCTGGGCAGACACACACCTGAGGTTGATTAAGGGTGGCCTATATAATCTGGGTGCTGACGGCTTTTCAGCGCCGGAACTTTGTGTTCACTGCAGTTGCTACTCGCATGCGTCCTTGTCCTCATCTCACTAGCAGACTCTCTAATCTGTCTTGTGCATCTCACAGGTTTGCCTGTTATTCCTTGCCTTGCCGAGCGCCTTTAGTTTAATTTAGTTTATCTGTTTTACTTCGTTTATGAAGTATTTCTCCTAGCTTCGTCTAGCCTTTTTTATTTTTAGTACTTAGCACCTCGGTTTTGCATTTTCCCAGACAGTATTGTTCCTTGCCTTGTCTAGCTCTTTTTTTTCAGTTTTGGTTATTCGTTATTGTAGTTCTTCATGGTGTTGTTTTGTGCTTCCACCATCGCTTTTTGTCTTGGCTACGCCCACCTTCCGCCAAAATAATTACTACTACCAAAAAGTCTCTGCATCCTTGGGATCCACCCTATCAGTTCACAACACTGTGCTTGCTGGGTACTAAAAAAAACAACAACATTTACCTTTTACTATTTGAGTAACGTCACTTCCGAATTTCAGGAAGATGGCGCCAGTATGTGCTTTGCCCTGCCGTCTCTCGCAGTCAGCTCTGTGTCGGGCCGACCTGGATTAGCTGCGCCCTTGGACGTGCTGGCCCCCGCCAGGTTCGGTCTTGTGAACGCAAGATCTTTGACAAACAAAACGTTTATCCTGAAGGATTTCTTCACTTCCCGCGGGCGATGGACTTGACTTCCTCTGTGTGACGGAAACATGGCTGAGAGCCGGTGAGTCCGCCCCTCTTAATGAACTTCTGCCTCCGGAGTGTCCCTACTTTAATTCTCCGCCGTCCAGTCGAAAAGGAGGAGGATTAGCAGTCGTTTTTAAGAATGACTTTAAATGCCGTCAGATCCGCCTGCAATTCTCCCTTTCAAGCTTCGAACTGTGCATGTTTGAGCTGGAGGGGGCGTGCCCTCCAGCTCCAGCTGAGTTTCAGGAGATTTTTGGGAGAAAAATTCTTCCGGGAGGTTTTCGGGAGACGCGCTGAATTTCAGGAGTCTCCCGGAAAATCCGGAGGGTTGGCAAGTATGGTCGCAGAACAGTTTTAGTCCTAATAAATCATATTGCAAGCGCTAAATATTATATTTGCTCTTATCCTTCCTAGTATTGCGGCGGTTGTGATAGTCAGCATGTAATCTGCATATAAATGAAGACACACACACACACGCTAATTGGCTTGCGCTCTCTATTTTGCTCAGTGGATCAGCTTTGCATGTGCTATCAAGTTTTCACAAAATGTCATAAAAGAATTCCTTTTGACGATCAGGCCCATAGACTCAATGAATGCAAGAAGAGACACAGTCTGGCATTGATTGATTGGTTGAAACTTTTATCAGTAGATTGCACAGTACAGTATATATTCCGTACAATTGACCACTAAATGGTAACACCCGAATAAGTTTTTCAACTTGTTTAAGTCGGGGTCGACGTTAATCAATTCATGGTAAAATTATGCAATGGAATTGTGCAAGGAAAAGAGCTGATTGGCTGAGACACAGAAATGTGTATGGTAAACGTATGACCTATAACCACTGGCAATTAGCAAAAAAAGAAAGATACACTCTGAACTGCTCACCTGTCACATGTGGACCACCATTCCCACTCACATTCACACTATGGACATTACAGTCTCCAATGTCTTAATTTGCATTTTTTTGTAGTGTGAGAGGAAACTAGCGTACCTGGCAAACACTAAGAGAAAAAACCCACAAAAATTTCTCTTGACTGTGAGACAGATGTGCTAACCACTACACCACCATGCTGCCCATGGGAAAACACCGTAAAAACTACCGGTAAGTAATGAAATCCACATTCAAATTGTGGGCATGTGTTCTTATGTAAGATTGAGTCACCGGTACATTTGTTTTCTTCGATTTGTACCTTTGTGATATAGTGCTCCACCCAGCTGTTTTCTGTGTAGCTGTCTTTGGATCATTTCCTTTCTAATGCTCCATTTACAAACCTGTCACTGAATGATGACAGTCGAGACTATAATGTAGATTGCACCTAGGATAGGCTCAAACTTCTTCTGTGGTCCAGAACAATTTGAGCAGCACAGAAAGTGCAATTTTGGATGTGTATTAAGCTTGAGGGAGGCGTCTTGGCGGAGGTCTCCCTGATTTCTTTTACTTGGTGTGAAGGATGGTTTCCTGGCATGTGGCTATAAAAAGCACACACCATTTGCTTGATCTCTACATCGTGTGTGCATGCAGTGTGAGCAGTAAAAGTAGGAAAATACATCGAAAAAGAGTATGGACAACAATTTTTAAAACATCAAACTATGTAGCTATCTTTTTATTAATAATAGGGCACCTTTCAAAAGAAACGAGTAACCAAAGAATACATAACTCTGTCAAGACATACGAAAGGAATATTAGGCTGTCATTCTAGCTTCTGCAGGGGTGTCAAATGTACAGATAAAACGGGGTTAATCCTGTTCGCGTGCCTGTTCCAGGTTTTATCTGGCCCGCGGGTTGAGTTTGGATCTTTTTAAATCATGCTACATGTGTAAAAAAAACAAAAAAAAAAACATATGATGTTAGTGCACCAGTCAAGGAAAATGATCAAACTACATAATAACATCATGTAATTTGATTTTGATATTATTGTTTTATCTTGATAGATTGAAATTAACACCAATGAGCTGACTGATGCTGTGATGAGGGGGAAACTTGTCCAGGGTGTACACCGCCTTCCACCGTAGTGTAGCTGAGATAGGCTTCTGCGGCACCTGCGATCCTGAAGGGAATAAGCGGTAGAAAATGGATGGATGAATGGAGTTGAGTGATGAACATTATCACATAATTTATTCCGAAAGTATAAATAACGACAAATGAAGATAGAATACTATTAACCGCGACATGTATGTAAAAAAATAATAATAAAATAATATTATGTTTTGTAAATTTTCAGAATGTGCTTTTTCTATTTTTGAATAAAGAAAACAATCTGAAGTTGTCTTTATTTTACCATACCGGCCCACTTGGGAGTAGATTTTTTCCATGTGGTCTTGCCTCTTAAATGAGTTTGACACCCCTGATCTACTGCGTGTATCAGTGTTAATTTTGACAGCAAAATTTGATTTAGTTTTAGTCATAGTCTTTTGACTAAAATGTAATTTAGTTTTAGTCATAATTTAGTTATTTAAATTGTTTTAGTTTTAGTCTAGTTTTAGTTGACGAAATATCATAAGATTATAAACTACAGTAGATTTAGTCGACTAAAGGGTAATATGTAAACTTTCCCTTCAATTTCTGAAAGTCAAAGCAAAACAGCGGAACAATCACCGATACAAGTCGTATTTTGATGAAAATCATGTCTCAAATTTAGTATTTCACGAGTAAGCCGTGTAATAAACGGGATAACGTCGAGTGAGTTGTATGTTGTGGAAAATGCTTACCTGTGTGCGGATTTCGGGGTGATTCGACTGTAAATGTCGCTTCAAGTTTGTTGTGTTTTCCCCCGTAATCCTCGCGCTGCATTTCTTACACTGCGTCTTGTTATCGTTGACGTCAAATATAAAATGTCCCCTTATGTCCTCTCTCCTCTTTCTCTCCAGCGTTGACATGTTGTCTTCTGCAGCGCATTCCCGGGTCAGTCTCAAACGCAAACTAAGTTTACGTAACTTCCTTACCACGTCGCTCTGATTGGTTCTCTTCCCAACTCCTCCCGCCTCTTCCTAACAAAATTAGTTCCGATTGGATCTCGTCTCTGGCAGACATTTTCATCTCGTTTTTATTCGTTGACGAATATGTCAATACACCTCGTCATCGTCTTAGTCCACGTAAATTATTTTTTATTTAGTTATTGTCTCGTTTTAGTCAGAAAAAAAAGGTTGTTGACAACAACTATGACGAAAATCTTTTATTTATTTATTTTTATTTTTTTTTCTTTGTCATGAAAAAGGCATGTTTTTCTCATGAAAAAGGGAAGTTTTTGTGGTTGGTGCACTAATTATAAGTGTATATTGTGTTTTTTATGTTGATTTAATAAAAATAAAAAATAAATATATATATATATATATATATATATATATATATATATATATATATTTATATATATATATTTTTTTTAAATAGAAATTAATAAAAAATTCTTCTGCGGCCCGGTACCAATCGGGCCGCGGCCCGGTGGTTGGGGACCACTGTTTTATGTGATACAAAGTCTGAATGTGTAAAATATATTGAAATGAAAGAGTATACACAGAAGGTAAACTACATTATATTATTTCATATAAATAACTTTTAAAATCAATAATCAGCAAAATATTCCTCATAAATTTTTATTTTTATTACTGTATTAACATTAAAGTAATTTTAATACAACTAATTATGCAAAATTGAGAGTCTAAATGAGGTAATACCATAAGAGAGGCTTTCATATCTAATGAGTTACATAACACACATGCACTTCGGATTGCCAAACTACATTAAATCCACTTTATTAGGCTTGCGAGGGCTGTTTTTCTTCAGTTGAGCACATTAAACAGTAGTAGAGCACTGAACCAGAAGCATAAATGTCACATGATTTACGATCAGAACATTTTGTCTCAAAAGAACATGACAAGAAAGGATTTAATAAAGATCCACAAGAATAAAGTTCCAATGGAAGCATTTCTCACATTCTGTTCCTGCTTGGCTGCAACTGTTTTGAAAAGTGTTTACCCCGTTGACTTTATGATTGCTTTTTTTAATGCAAAATGAAACAGGAACATATTGGTGGTGTTTTATACTGGAGGTATTGTTGTTTAGTAAATTTATACATGAGTTTTAAAGTTACTGAAATACAGTTGTAGAGGTGTGCGATATTATGGTATATATCCTACTATGACATAAAAAATAATGATTGACAATTGTGATTAATTACGATCTGAATCTCAATCAATAAATTAAAAAACTTTATTTATAAAGCACTTCTAATGCATGATAGAAATGCCACTCAAAGTGCTCTACAAAGTTAAAAACAGTACCCCGGTGACCCATAACCCCCATTATCACATAAGTACCCACGGACACAGATACGAAATACAAACACACGCACACAACATACACACATATGCAATTATATGGACAAATGATTGCATGGCTGAGAACAGAGGAGACATCTGATTTAACACTATCAGAGGTGCCATCTGCACCAGGAGGTCATCAGACTACGGCTGGGCGATATGGCCTTTTATTAATATCTCGATATTTTGGGGGTGTATCAGGATACACTATATATATCGCAATATTTTGCCTAAGCCTTGAATGAACACTTGATGCATATAATCACACCAGTATGATGATACCCTGTGTCTACATTAAAAAAATTATTGTTCATACTGCATTAATCTATGCTCATTTTAAAGGGGAACAATATCACCAGACCTATGTAAGCGTCAATATATACCTTGATGGTGCAGAAAAAAGACCATATATTTTTTTAAACGATTTCTCGAACTCTAAATGGGTGAATTTTGGCGAATTAAACGCCTTTCTGTTTATCGCTCTGGAGGGGATGACGTCAGAATGTGACGTCGCCGAGGTAATACAGCCGCCATTTTCATTTTCAACCCATTGTAAACATTGGGTCTCAGCTATGTTATTTTCCGTTTTTTCGACAATTTTTTGGAACCTTGGAGACATCATGCCTCGTCGGTGTGTTGTCGGAGGGTGTAACAACACTAACAGGGAGGGATTCAAGTTGCACCACTGGCCCAAAGATGCGAAAGTGTCTGCCACCAGACCCCCATTGAATGTACCAAAATGGCTCCACATTTTACCGATGATGACAGACATGGCACAGAGATGTATGGATAATCTGCAGATGCATTTGCAACGACAAAGTCAACAAAATCACAAAGGTGAATTTTGTTGATGTTGACTTATGTGCTAATCAGACATATTTGGTCGCGGCGTGACTGTCAGCTAATCAATGCTAACATGCTACGCTAATCGATGCTAACATGCTATTTTACCGGCGGCGCTAAAGCAGACATGGCACAGAGATGTATGGATAACCTGCAGATGCATTTGCAACTATATTACGTTTCCTTCCACCCACATTTAATGCGAAAAAAACACTTACCAATCGACGGATTTAAGTTGCTCCAGTGTCACAAGATGCGAAAGTCCTGATCGTTTGGTCCGCACGTTTTACCGGCGATGCTAACGCAGCTATTCGGCCATGCTATGGCTATGAATAGCGTCAATAGCTATTCGCTCAATAGCTTCAGTTTCTTCTTCAATACTTTCATACTCCAACCATCCGTTTCAATACATGCGTAATCTGTTGAATCGCTTAAGCCGCTGAAATCCGAGTCTGAATCCGAGCTAATGTCGCTATATCTTGCTGTGCTATTCGCCATTGTTTGTTTACATTGGCAGTACTGTATGACGTCACAGGGAAATGGATAGTGGCATCGCAAATAGCGAAAATCAAGCACTTTAAAGGGGAACATTATCACCAGACCTATGTAAGCGTCAATATATACCTTGATGGTGCAGAAAAAAGACCATCTATTTTTTTAACCGATGTCCGAACTCTAAATGGGTGAATTTTGGCGAATTGAACGCATTTCTATTTATCGGGCTGGAGGCGATGACGTCAGAATGTGACGTCGCCGAGGTAACACACCCACCATTTTCATTTTCAACACATTACAAACACCGGGTCTCAGCTCTGTTATTTTCCGTTTTTTTGACTATATTTTGGAACCTTGGAGACATCATGCCTCGTCGGTGTGTTGTCGGAGGGTGTAACAACACTAACAGGGAGGGATTCAAGTTGCACCACTGGCCCGAAGATGCGAAAGTGTCTGCCGCCAGACTCCCATTGAATGTATCGGAGTGTCTCCACATTTGACCGGCGATGCTAAGACAGACATGGCACAGAGATGTATGGATAACCTGCAGATGCATTTGCAACGATAGTCAACAAAATCACAAAGGTGAGTTTTGTTGATGTTGACTGCGAGCTAATCGATGCTAACATGCTACGCTAATCGATGCTAACATGCCATTTACCGGCGGTGCTAAAGCAGACATGGAACAGAGATGTATGGATAACCTGTAGATGCATTTGCAACTATATTACGTTTCCTTCCACCCACTTTTAATGCGAAAAAAACACTTACCAATCGACGGATTTATGTTGCTCCAGTGTCAAAAGATGCAAAAGTCCTGATCGTTTGGACAGGAACCAATTATTATTAAAATTTGAAACACCATCATATGGTAAGCTTACAACTGTGACTGTGGAATTTGTAGAGTGCTAGTTAACGTGTCCCTTTTTGGTGCAGTATTTCTACACTACTGCCAGACTTTTTTACACATTCATCTGTAGTTTGTCCTGCAGACTTGGATTTGTGGGTGGACAATGAGTCTCACTTGTCTTTTAAGTCAATACAATACAATTTCACCTTTGAGAATTGTTTGATTGAACTGTACACTTGTCTCTTCCATCCCTTTTGTGGATGGATGTACTTCTGGTGGTTTCCACAAATACCATATTGCTAAAAATACCAAAATGTTAATGAGAGTGGCTAACCAACATACGATAGCATCATTAATCCACTTCCTTGTTTTTGGCATCTCTCAGAGGTAAGGTTCTCTACGTAGGTCGGTGTCCTTCTAAGATCTTTACTGACGTTTGGGTTTTTCCAGCTGCTAACCGTCTAAGACCACCCTATTGATCAGACTTTGGCTCACCTTCCTGTTTGGACGTTACCTCGTAAGAGATTACCTTTTTGCAATGTGTCAAATGTACCCAAGTTGACCTCTCTGCTATTTTAATGGCTGTTGGTGTAGTCAACAATACTTGGTAAGGCCCCTCCCACTTGGGAGAATGCCAGTGCTTCCTTTTGATGCTATTAATTAAAACCCAATCTCCCGGTTCCACTAATTCCAGTTCCTGTTGGGGGACAGAAATATCCTCATTAAGTGTTTGTTCTTTTTGTCTTTCAAATAATCTTCTCATATAGTCTGCCAAATTTGAATCAGCATCAGTTTCCCATTCATTTTTGAAATAAGGTAGTCTATATTGTCGTCCAAACAATTTTTCATATGGTGTTAAGCCCATGGTACTCGTAATGTTTATGTGCAGTTTGACCAGATCTAAACATTGTGTCCATGGTCTTCCTGTTTCTTCTATACACTTTTTTAACCTATTTGTAATTGTTCCATTCATTCTTTCTACTAACCCTGCACTTTGGGGATGATATGCACAGTGATTTTTCAATTCTATATGGAACATAGTACTTATCTTTTTTATTACTTGGTTTACAAAGTGTGCCCCATTATCACTGTAAATTCTTTCTGGGATCCCGTATGTTGGTATTATGTCTTTGCACAATGCTTTTGCTACTGTTAAAGCATCTGGTGTTTTATTTGGAGTCAATTCAATCCATTTTGAAAATGCATCTATTATGACCAGGAAATAATTATTTCCTTCACTTTGGTTTATTCCAATATAATCCATATGTATTACTTGAAATGGATATTGTGGTTGGGGAAATTTCCCTTGCCTCAGTTGTAAGTGACCCTGTGGATTGTGTTTGGCGCATGTCAAACATGCCCGACAACAATTTTTCGAATAAGAATTGAAAACATACGTTGTGTAACTTTGGTTAACCAGTCCCACCATCCCCCCTTTTGAGACATGGGACAGTCCATGACTCAATATTGCTGCCCATTTGTATAGGTTTTTTGGTAGGATAGGTTTTCCCTCTGGTCATTTAAAGATGCCATTTTCTATTTTTGCCCCCTTTTTTTTCCCCAAAATTGAAATTCATTCTCTGGCCTTTGCTGCTGCCGCCACACTTTTGCTGCTGCCGCCCCACTTCCAGTATCCGAGTACAGATATGTAACTGTGGCTCTGACTGGTGACACCATCATAAGAGTGTCGTAGTACGATTGGTCAGGCCCTGGGGACTTTTTGTATCAGGTAGTGACATGTAATTCATCAGACTTCATCTTTTCCTCAGGTTTTGTAAGGGAAATGTTCCCGTCATGTAGCAGATTTTCTGCGGCTTTCATTGGTTGTTTATCAGGCACTGCCAAGGCATAGTAATAAAATGGTTGTCCTGCACCTTGGAAAACCATTGCATTACTTTCTGATAATTCTAATTGTCTTTTTACCACTAGGATCTGTTATTAGTGCGAATTTCAATTTTGTCAAGCCATCTCTTCCCAATAAGTTCATTGGACAATTTGGGTATAGTAAAATCGGCAATTTGCATGTCTCTCCCTCATTGTCTCTTATCCAAACAGGCTCAGATTCACTGACTAGAGTTACCTGTCCATTTGCAGCTTTAACTCCCACCATGTGTCTTGACAAATGCGAACCTGGTATTAATTCTTTACAAACTGTCTTGCGTGCTGCGGAATCACACAAGAAAGTAATTTGCTCTCCGTTTACTATTAGTTCGATCTGTGGGGCTTTTGTGTCTAATGCAAATATTTCCTAATGTTTAACCTGACTCCTATTTCTTTTTGACAGTCAAGTTCCAACTCTGTCACGTGAGAATCTGATTTAGTTTGATTTTGGCCTAGTCATGCTTGTTTTTGTCTTTTTGGGCTGTCACATGCAATGTCACCGTCTTCCCCACAACTCCAGCACCCTGTTTGGTTGCGATAGGCAAATCGTTTTCCCCGGCCTCTAAAGCCTCCTCTATTGATCTGTCCTCATCCTCTCTGACCTCCCCCACCTCTGTCTGTGTTTTGATAAAACGTGTCACTGTCCTGATCTAACAGGAAAGTGTCTTTTGTTGCTTTCACGTGTTTTTGTTTCTCTTTCACTACTTTTTCTGCATGAAGTGCATGGTTTTTATATTCTTCTAATGTGCCTGTTGCCATTCCTATGTAATGTTTGGTTACCCATGCATGTATAACTGGTTTAGACCCAGCGTGGATGGCCTTTTTTAATTTTTGCAAATAAGCACCTTAGGGTGCATTATGTTCCACCAATCCACTGTGTGTTTTAAACACTTTTGTCATGCGCACTCAATATTCATTAAAAGTTTCATCATCTTTTTCCTCTGTTCTTCCTATTTCTGTATAATTTGCTCTCATTCTGTATCTGTTGCGTACTCGGTTAATCAACCCTTCTACTTGATTGTGTAATTCTAAGTTGTTATAGGGTAAGGGTTGATCACGGGCATTGTTGGGTGTCCAGTCCCCTCTGATTAAATGCCAATCTGGTCCCAGAGCAGTCATCCAAATTCGTTGGACTTCAGTCCTGTTCAGATTGTAATATCTCCTCAGACCCTCCATCCCTGTGCAGAAATGTTTAATGTCCTTCACTATGTAGAGCAGGGGTGCCCATTACGTCGATCGCGATCGACTGGTCGATCTCGGAGGGTGTGTCAGTCGATCTCAAGCCAGGCATTAAAAAATATACATAAAATGAGCAATCATCAATCATACCAAGACTTCACTTTCGTCAGTTGTTTGACATTCTCGACACCCAAGGATCTTGTGAGATGACGCTGGCTGCTGCGAGCTCATATTTAAGAAAAAAATCACTAACAGGGCGGACGCAGAGAAACACATTTTATTTCTAGAGACTCCGTACCTACTGTCAAAACTCTAAAGACCGACTGCACAGTTCCTGTCTTCACCATAAAAGACCTGTTTCATCCTGCCTGTGCTAACAAAATAAGAGTCTCAGAAAGCTAGCGTGCACAAGCTAGCAAGCTACGGAGTTTGATGCCAATGTATTTCTCCCCCGCCCTCAGCGACCGCTTTCTCACTTGCTTGCCCACCCGCACACTCACTGACGTCACTCACCTGCTGCCAGACATTAAAGGGCCACACACATATGCTACTCTCATAACAAAGTGTTTAAAAACAAGTATGCAAGTCTGACAAATGAGATGCCAAATCCAACTACTTTCATGTGGTATTGGACAGAAAGGAGGACTTTTTTTTTTCTTACATTTGAAAATGCGGACGTTATCAGCACCACTGTCTAATTCCAATCAATGCAAGTCATCAGAATCAAATACACCAACTTATATTCTTGTCTTCATGAAAGAAAGGAATCTATGTGTGTTAAACATGCTTGTATTATCATTAAACACCATTAACTTGTTAACAAAAATGTCACTTTCATAAATAAATAAATATAAATTATAAACAGGAATGAGGTAGATCTCCTAGACTTGGTCAATTGAAAAGTAGCTCACCTGCAGAAAAAGTGTGAGCGCCCCTGATGTAGATGATTTAATAAATAAATAAAGCTAATGTTATTTTTCTCCTAACTCAAATATTATACGTATTACTTTATGTAATTTTTTGAGTAACATTTTAAACTCACTTAACTGCCTGTACGCCACTTAATCTATACTTTTACATTCAGAATTTACATTCCTCCAATTGTTTATATTTCTTATTTCCTATTCTTATTTGCAATTATTATTGAACAATATTCAAAGCAAATAGTTGTCTATCGCTAACTGATAACTGTTTTGATTTCCATGTCTCCTTATTTATTCTATGTTATGTTATTATCTTATCTTGGCTCAAAACCCAGATGTATGGTGTACTGCAAATGTCTAAAACATAATTTAACCTAAGAATGTTATACTACACTTCAAGTTAAACCAACTTTTAAACTTAAAAGTAATACATTAATTTTCACAACTCCCCAATGCGCCACACACACACACACACACACACACACACACACACAAAGTTAGTTGTAAGTGAGTGAGTGTACTCCTAAGGGCAAAGGTCAGCAACTTTTGAAGAGAGTTTCTCTTTGTTTTCTTCTTTCCTCAGCAAATAAAACTGTATCCCACTTTATCATGCTATACTTATCAACTCTTATTATAGTTATTAATCTAGGTGTTTATTTGTTCCATGATTTCAAATAAATATATATATATATATATATATATATATATATATATATATATATACAGTATATATATATTTGCATATATAAAAGCGCTATTTATATGCCAAAACATACTTGTCTACATTTTCTTCATATCTTATTTCAATACACATTATCTCTGTCGTACGCATTAGTTTATTCCATTTTGCATTAAATCATCTTGATTTCTTCTCATTTCTTCATCTAATTTTACTTTTATCTCACTTTACCACTTTGACATTTATTCCTATTTTTATTTTATTTGAACCTCCGGGTTTTTTACACAATTTGTACCTGGAAAGATACACACTTAAACACACATTAACAAACAAACAAACAAATAGACAAACAAGTTTGCAGCAATCTTACCACCAATGGCATACGCTGACAACATGACTAATTGGTGTCGTCTTTTAACAGTCATGCTGAGTTACTTTGATTGTTTTTTTGTTTTTTTCTGGACATCCATTTTCTACCGCTTATTCCCTTTCGGGGTCGCGGGGGGCGCCGGGGCCTATCTCAGCTACAATCGGGCGGAAGGCGGGGTACTTCTGGACAGTCTCTTGCAAAATGTCCTTTTTCTGCCACAACGCCAACACGCAGTAGGGTGTAACCGCTGTTGTTGTTGCTTTCTTTTTTAACCATCTCATATCTACTTTTGACTTTCTTTTTGCCTTCTGTTACCTCTTTGTTACCTTCTTTTTACCTACTTTTTACCTTTTTATAACCATCTAATATCTACTTTTTCCTCTCTTTCTCTTCTGCCTGTTGCAGTGCCCCATCTCATCATCCTCCTTCCTGCAATATAACACCTTATCCCTCCCCCCCCCCTGTTTTTCGATTACTTTACAATCTTTACATTTTAGTTCATCTCGAGGTTTATTTTTACTGTGTTCTTTTCCCATTTTAATAAATTCGGAGTAATCCGTCATCCCCTAGAGGGCCGCACTTATAAGGATTACTGTTGTCACGTTGTAAGATAGTGGTTAAAATATATTATTGTGGTACATGTCGCTTCTACTGGAGATTGTTCCCCAGTGTAGGTGTCTTACCTTAAGTACCCACAAATAACACACTATTTACTTCTTACAACTTTTAATATGGAGTGAAAAACTAAGTGGTAATTGTGACGGTTTTCCTACCGTCCATGTGTGGGTTGTAGTGACGATGGATACAGGACGCATCATAGCAGGTTTGACTTTCATTTATTATTTCAATACTTGTTAAGTCTTGCCTGGTTGTCGCGGCACTTTGTAGTACGTGGGCGTTTCCTGCTTCTGTCTGCGGTGCACCTTACGGTGTCCAGAGTTTGCGTCTGTTGCGGGGGCGCATCGTTTCTCAGGTCTGATCGTTCTTTCGTGGTCGTGGTTGGTCTACTCCAGTGGGTTCCTTCTCCTACTCTCCCCTCTCTGTTCCTCCTTCCCCCTGTTTATGCTGGAGGAGCAGCTGACGGGATTGCGCACAGCTGTGTGGTGTGCGCTGATTGTTGCTACCGTGCGGCTCCGAGTGCGACACGCCTCCTCTCTGCGCCGCACGCCCCGCCTTCTCGCCTCCATCTTGGCTAGGGATGCTGCTTTCCTCCGCCCGCTGTCGGCTTGTCGGCTCCGTCTCTCCACAGTAATCATTCCCAATCACTCTTACGTTCCCACTATTCACACGCAAAAAATTTCAGTTTTTGTCGACCTGCAGACTGCAGTTTTGCGGACATTTCAGTTACTTGACACAACAAAGTGCCTTTAAATCTACAAGTACCTTCTGTAGACCGAATTCCAGTACCTTCGGTATTCTCTGCGCAGATTCCGCTGTCCTTCTATTTTACCTAGGTTTTACAAGTTTAACGACCCCTCAGTCACACCGTTTTTTTAGCAAGAAAAAGATTATCTTACCTACTGGCTGTGTTCACCTATTCTTCGGAATACCGTCAATTGTTAGATTCCAACTGATGAGCTGACAACCAGCCTTTGAAAAGGGTTACTTAGGAATCCTCCTAGAGAGGTCCTGCCGTGGCCATGGTCTTTCTGGATCTCCGCTGACGCCCGCTGGAATCCTCAGGTATATTGGTATCCGGCTCGAAGGATCAAGTTAATGTCAGGGTCAAATACCATGAGACATTATAAAGACACAGAGACAGAGAATAGAAGACAAACCAGTGATTGCTTTTCTCGTACGAGGAGAGTTACCTGTAGCAGTTGTCAGTTACAGGCTCCTAATTTACTCTGAAAACTTTCTCCACTCTCCTCACCTTTTAATCAATTTGGGAAAGCCCTCTATTACAAACACACACACACAGCTGCACTAGAGGAGGGGAGGTATTTGGAGCTGTGTTGGAAACCTAACCCCTGTGGTGAGAATTTAACACATGCAAATACAGAGTACATTGGGCCATCGGCTAATTCCTCTTTGGAGTTGGTAGGTCAACCTAATTTCAATCTAACGCCAAGTTTCATTTCTCTACAGCTTGTCTAAACAATCATATTTGAATACAATTAGATAACAAGTAAGCCAACACCCCCCTCCCCCCGGCCTTTCTTCCTCCGCTGTGATAAACATTTTACGCTGTCACAGAAAGCAGATGTGGCCAAAATGCAGCAGCATTTTGCTGACGCTTTCTCCCCCCTGCCGGGCCGCACGACCCTCACCCAGCATCACGTAGAGACCAGCCCAGGCAGGATGGTGAGGTCTAGGCCCTACAGGCTACCCAAACACAAGTGCAAAGTAGTTCAGGAAGAATTAAAAACCATGCTGGAATTGGAAGTGATAGAAGAGTCACACAGCGCATGGTGCAGCCCCATAGTTCTGGTAGGGAAGAAAGATGTGTCTGTGCGGTTCTGTGTGGACTACAGCAAGGTAAATGATGTGTCACGTTTTGATGCCTATCCAATTCCCCGGGTCGATGAGCTCCTGGGCACTGCTCGGTTTTTCACGACACTGGATTTGACTAAGGGCTACTGGCAGATTCCCTTGTCTCCAGAGTCTAAGGAAAAAATGGCATTCTCCACTCCGGAAGGTTTATACCAATTTGTGACCCTTCCGTTCGGCTGGTTCGGTGCGCCCGCCATATTTCAGAGACTCATGGACCGGGTACTGCGGCCCCACGCTGCATATGCTGCCGCCTATCTGGATGATGTTATTATCCAGGGGAACAACTGAGAGGAGCATATGCAGAGGGTGGGGGCAGTACTCGAGTCCCTGAGGTGGGCGGGGCTCACCATCAACCCGGCGAAGTGCGCGGTTGGGCGGAGGGAGGTACAATATCTGGCAGAGGTGTGGACTCGAGTCACATGACTTGGACTCGAGTCAGACTCGAGTCATGAATTTGATGACTTTAGACTCGACTTGACAAAATCTAAAAAGACTTGCAACTCGACTTAGACTTTAACATCAATGACTTGTGACTTGACTTGGACTTGAGCCTTTTGACTTGACATTACTTGCTACTTTCCCCGAAACCCAACGATTAAAAAGTTATTCAGGAGCGCTCCGTATCTTCTTTTGTGTACGCGTGTTTGTCAACATGTGTGCGATGACAGCGTGTGCAGTACCTGTCAGAACAACAGCCAATCAAATTACATTCACGTTATTTTCGTCACACAGCATTCATCCAATCAAATTGCAGAAAAACCAACAAAGAAAAGCTCTCAAACAAAGCGCCAGTGAGGAAAAATGATGCCAAAAATAGTTTTGTTCGGGTATTAAAACAACGACTTGCTCAACAAAACACGAATTGCCGTATGCAAACATGCGGTTGGAAGATTACAGACAGAGACGCAACAACTTCCAACTTCGTTCGACATTTGAAGTTGCACAAAGAAAGGTACGTTTTGAATTTAAGCAAACGTTTATTGGCTGAGTAACGTAACTTTTATTTGCTGTATAGTTAAATCAGTGAGTCTGTAAACTCACTGCTAACGTTACAACCATAGACATCTTATAAGTAGACGCAGCATCGACCACTACTGGCGCTGACTAGACGAGACGCGTGGTGATCCACTACACTCAGTGCAATACATTTGGAAGAAGCAATGAACTGTCAGCGCATTTTATCTCACTGAATACCACTGATTTTCACACGCTTTTTTGTCATACGTGTAACTACGATAAAGGACACATGTTTTGGCGTGTTCATAGTTTGCTTAACAGTAATAGAATATTCTTATATGCTATAAGTGACCAGACGTCCAAGATCAAAACTGGGAATAATAATCCCAGAGAAGGGGGAAAAAAAACGGTCAGCTATTTTTAAATTGAAGAAACAATATGATTAGGTTATATATACATGTGTATATCCTACATTAACAATGTATGAATATATTAGATATCTATATATCTTACGGACCAATAGACTTTATCTCTGTTGCTGCAACAGCAGATAGTTTTTTTTGTCTTGACACTTTGTATTGATATTTTCTATTACATTCTTCCCCTAAACAATCATGTTTACAGTGATTGTTTTCTATGTATTTTTGATGTATGTTGCTTTGGATAAAAGTGTCTGCCAAATACTTAAACATATACAGTATAAACATTTGAAAGTTTTTATATCAGCTAAAGCCACCAATCTGTTTCACTGGATTCAGAATAAAACCAAAGTCTGTTTTACCCAACAATGTTAGTATTTGAATATTGTTACTTGAAGACTTATTCCTGGTTACAATTATACTGTTAAGAGAGTATTGTCTTATGTTTTGCCTAAAATGATGAATGCATCATGATCAGTGGAGGCTGGTGAATTTTGTTTTAGGTGGGGCTTAAAGTTTGTAAACCAAATACCAGCAGGGGGGTCATCCTCCTCCAGAAGATTTCTTTGTGATTTTTATATACAAATATTGAAGATCTTTGCTCCATCCCAACTCTGTGATAATATTATTTTCACAAAATACTACCAATAGTATGTTAATGTTAAATGTTAATTGTGAAAAGTAATCCCCCGGTTCCTATTTTCAACAGTCCGCTCATTTAGGCAGGAAAACGCTGAACACCAGCCCGGCATCTTTGTTTTCTACCTCTCAACTGTCAGTTTAGGCTGCTCTCTAGCTCCTCATTACCACTTCAAGATGGTGGCCAAATTGGTCGCGTCACAGCAGCCAATACTGGGTTTACTGATAATATGTCTATGGTTATAACGTCATTGCAAACACTACAATCTGTTGCGTCCACTGCAGTTCGCTACCTTATTCATACTTTTTGTCAAGTGATTTTTTTTTTAAGCAGGGCTGCATGAGGTACCTACACATAATGTTACGTTAATGAATGTATCACACACAGTAACGTAACGTTAGACGGCGGTCAGGAGCACCACGTATTTTAGCCACCTACAAAAAGACAAACATAGTCAAATAAAGGTCAGTTAAAATGTATACTATATTAAGAATATGTGTACGAATTCCAAAGGGCCCTGACATCTAAAAAGTACAACTCTGTTCATTGTTATGTTCATGTATTTATGTTTGTCATATGTACGCACACCTTAAAACACATACAGTATGAGATGAGATCAATGAGATAAGGTAAAAACAGGATGGAAATTGCTGTAGAACTAGTTCCAATGCAATATGACATGGAAATACAATGATAACACTTTTGTGCAAATAATTACAGTTGCACTTGTATTTTCAAATGTGTTTATTCTGTAAAGGAATGAGTTACATGTTTAAAATAATAATAATAATAGGTTAATAGTGCTATTATGAAGTGCAATGTCAGCACTATTTTCTTTTATAATAAATACATACAGCATTTTAAAAGCATACACAATCTGTATAAATGTATTAGTCTGTGGTTAAAATGACTTGAAATGACTCGAAACTCAAAATGCAGGACTTGGGACTTGACTTGAGACTTTTCAGTTGTGACTTGGACTTGACTCGAGACTTGCCTGTTTTGACTCGGGACTTGACTCAAGACTTGAGGGCAAAGACTTGAGACTTACTTGTGACTTGCAAAACAATGACTTTGTCCCACATCTGGTATCTGGGGTACCACTTGGGGGAAGGTCAGGTGCGGCCTCAGATAGACACGACCGCTGCAGTTGCGGCCTGCCCGACCCAGAAGACGAAAAAGGAGGTGAAGTAAGTTTTAGGGCTGGTGGGCTACCACCGGAGATTCATCCCCAGGTTTGCAGACCTGACCAGCCCACTAACTGATCTCACCTAAAAAGGTGTTCCAGATCTGGTACAGTGGAAGAAGCAGTGTCAGCAGGCATTCGAGAAGGTGAGGAAAGCACTTTGCGAGGAGCCGGTACTGCACACGCCTGACTTTTCTGTCCCATTTTGCTGGCAGGCAAAGGCATCGGGCAGAGGACTGGGAGCCGTTTTATCCCAGCAGCGGGTGGACACTGACCACCCGGTCCTGTACATCAGCAGAACGCTATCAGAAAGAGAGGCCAGATACAGCACAGTGGAGCGAGAGTGCCTCGGCATCCGGTGGGCGGTCGGTGCCCTCCGATACTACCTGCTGGGACGCCCGTTCAGCCTCTGCTCAGACCACAAGCCCCTCCAGTGGCTCCACCGCATGAAAGATGCCAACGCGCGGATCACCCATTGGTATTTCGCTTTACGACCCTACAATTTCAGAGTGATCCATAGGCCGCGGGCCTAGATGGCCGTGGCGGACTTCCTCTCCCACTTTCATGCGGGGGGGGGGGGGGGGGCAGTAGGTGCGGCCGGACGATGTCCCGGCCTAAGGCTGGCGGTGGAGGTATGTGGGGTGAGGGTGTGGTCAGCGTGCTGCAGGAACAAAAGGTCACTGTCTTAGTCAATGGTGTTGATAGCGGAGCACCATTGACTAGGGGCGGGGCATGTGTGGGACAGAGAGACACAGCTGGCAGGTGATCAGATTTCGCAGGTGGTACGTGTTAATCTAATCAACTGTTGTCTTTAACAGTCAGCGGCCAACGGAGGAGAGAGGGGTGGGAGAAACTGGAGGGAGACATCTGAAAAGATCATACTGAGAAGATTGTGCATTTCATCATATTCTGATTAAAACTCTGTCAAACAACACGCCTGACTCCTGTGACGTGGTGTCCGTGGAACCGGTAGGGAACAACCTCTACACATTTGTTCTGTGGTAGGTTCCTGCGGATGTTATCTCCTTTTATTGTGATTTTTTTTTTCCATACGGTGTTGATCTGGAAATTGTTTGCTTCGGCATTTTGTGGGTGTGGCACCGAACGGAGATGTTGACATGCGGTTTCAAGCACTCTTCATTCTCTAGCAGGTGACTTTTCAAATGATGCTACAAATTAGCAGTGCTGCTACTTTTTGTAGCAACGCTTTTGCCGCATACTTGTTTGACATCTTCCCGCTTGAAGCCAAACCACTGCCAGACGATGCACCCCGTGCTGTTTTTCTTGGGAATTAATTATTCCTCCATTTGTTACCAGAATTGCACCTTCTCTCTCTCTCATATTACTACTCACAACGCACCGTGAGCATCACAACTAATGTTACCTGTCTGCTCGGGAAGGGCGTGTGACGTTGCACGCATGACGTGTGTAAGAAGGTACGCTTGTTTATGTCTCTTTGAGAGGGAGAGACAGGAAAGAGGGAGAAACGCATGCATGCAGTGTAATGCCCGCAGCTAAAAGCAACTGTGGGAGAACAAATACTCGAATATCACGATATAGTCATTTTCTATACCGCACAGAGACAAACCCGCGATATATCGAGTATATCGAGTATATCGAGTATATCGATATATCGCCCAGCCCTATATCAGACCGTGGCCACCCAGACGCTGACACAAAAGCGCCCCCACAAGCACGGCCAAAAACCCCTGACGTAGATGGCTCTTCTGACGAAAGTTGGAAAATAAAAATAATAAAACTTGGAAAACAGTAAGAACCTAGAGTAGATATAAAGAATAAAATACAAGTAAGATGTTTGAAGATTAATAGAGTATAAAAATAAATAAATGAAAAAAACATATAAATACAAATGAATATACAGTAAATATATAATAGATAAATAGAACTAAATTAAATATTGAGTAACTAATACGACAAAAAGTAAAGTAAAATAATTAACAAGCTGAGCCTTGGTTGGAAAAGCAAGCCTCGGTGAAAAGGCTGCAAGCGCTGGACTGCTAATGGTTGGGAAAAGAAAGTTATTTCGATCTCTAGCTTTAAGCTAATGCTAACAAAGTAGGACCAACATTTTTTGGCCAGATGTGAAGGGGTTCACTTGGTAACGAGGCGCTCGTACTGCAAATGTATACTCACAACTTAAACCCTAACAAAAATCTGAGTTGCAGCTTTTATCTCAAAGTACTTGTAAGTTTCGGTACCACTCTATAATCAAGGGTATTGCTGATATTTCCTATGTCGCAGTAAATCCAATTCCTGGTTCTGTGGTTATCATCTGTAGTTGTCATCACACTTTTCTAATTCACTACGGCTGGTACCCGTCCGTACTAGGGATCGCAGAAACGAAAAAAGAAACGCACACCTGTGGAGTAAATCCTTTATGTGCTCAATGAGAGGAAGTTCCACGAGATTTGCTGATTACACGTTAAGATGGACAACAGCACATTAGGTAGAAAATAAACATGCTGTAACTGTCGACCTCTGCCTGAAAGAGTTTTCTTTTTGCAGAAACACTTCCACCTCAAAAGAGTACTTTATTAACACAGACAAAGTAACAGGTCCAAATGAATGTGGAGACACAGACAGGTTTTTGTTAACACAAACATGATGTTTAAAGTATTGAAAACACTTCCTTGTGGTCTGCATAACATGTAATGGTAGTTCTTTGGCTAAAATGTTGCATTGATTATGTTTTACAGATCATCTTCAAGCTGCTTTCTGAAGTACTCCATTTTGTGAGTGGTCTTATTTACGTGGCTCACCTTCGATTGCGTCTTCTCCCCGTCATCTTTGTTGTAGCGGTGTAGCGTGCAAGGACGGGAGTGGAAGAAGTGTCAAAACATGGAGCTAACTTTTTTAATGACATTCAGACTTTACATAAATCAATAACGGAGCAGCATCTCCTCATCCGGAAACAACAACAAGGCCGGAGATGTGTTCCGTGAAAAAACGTCCGACCGTAACTCTCATTACTAAAGTTCCTTGGGTGAATAATGTAAACTCACTACACCGGTATGTTTCAGCGCTTTCATGGCGAATTTACTGACTGATACAAGTAAGAACTGTACCATCCATCCATCCATCTTCTTCCGCTTATCCAAGGTTGCGTCGTGGGGGCAGCAGCCTAAGGAGGGAAGCCCAGACGCTCCTCTCCCCAGCCACTTTGTCCAGCTCTTCCCGGGGAATCCCGAGGCATTCCCAGGCCAGCCAGGAGACATAGTCTTCCCAACGTGTCCTGGGTCTTCCCCGTGGCCTCCTACCGGTCTGTGAGACGTTCGGGTGGCATCTTGACCAGATGCCCAAATCACTTCATCTGGCTCCTTTCGATGTGGAGGAGCAGGGGCTTTACTTTGAGCCCCTCCCGGATGGCAGAGCTTCTCACCCAATCTCTAAGGGAGAGTCCGGCCACGCGGCGGAGGAAACTCATTTCGGCCGCTTGTACCCGTGATCTTGTCCTTTCCGTCATAACTCAAAGCTCATGACCATATGTGAGGATGGGAACGCAGATCAACCGGTAAATAGAGAGCTTTGCCTTCCGGCTCAGCTCCTTCTTCACCACAATAGATTGATGCAGCGTCCGCATTACTGAAGACGCCGCACCGACCCGCCTGTCGATCTCACGATCCACTCTTCCCTCACTCGTGAACAAGACTCCGAGGTATTTGAACTCCTCCACTTGGGGCAGGGTCTCCCCCTCAACCCAGAGATGGCATTCCACCCTTTTCCGGGCAAGAACCATGGACTCGGACTTGAAGGTGCTGATTCTCATCCCAGTCGCTTCACACTCGGCTGCGAACCAATCCAGTGAGAGCTGAAGATCCTAGCCAGATGAAGCCATCAGAACCACATCATCTGCAAAAAGCAGAGACCTAATTCTGCAGGTACCAAACCAGATCCCCTCAACGCCTTGACTGCGCTTAGAAATTCTGTCCATAAAAGTTATGAACAGAATCGGTGACATAGGACAGCCTTGGCAGAGTCCAACCCTCACTGGAAACGGGTCCGACTTACTGCCGGCAATGCGTACCAAGTTCTGACACTGATCGCACAGGGAGTGGACTGATCAGACAGTCCGATACCCCATATTCGCTGAGCACTCCCCACAAGACTTCCCGAGGGACACGGTCGAATGCCTTCTCCAAGTCCACAAAGCACATGTAGACTGGTTGGGCAAACTCCCATGCACCCTCAAGGACCCTGCCGAAAGTATAGAGCTGGTCCACAGAAGAACCTTACACTACTTTATATTAGACATGGCAACAGCGGATGATACATGTCCCATAACAAGAAGATAGAGAAAACGAAGAAACTTATCGACTACGACGTTGGCATGGACACGCGCAATTTTTCAGGATTTATGCAGATCCCAAATACAGATCAGCAGGTACCAGAAGGTAAGAAAAGTTGCTTTTGCATTATATTGCGAAACAAAACGCCTGATGGAAAGTGTAACGATGGAAAGGACAATGCAGGTATAAATCGACTAAATATTGCGATATAGAATATAACATATTTTCGTAATGTTTACATAATATATGTACAGTATATTATATATACTGATATATTATATTATATGTCTATATCATATATACAATATCTAACAATTACCATGCACAATATTACAGTACATGTGACAGCTGCAGCATAAAATAGAGAGTAAATCCAGCAGAAAATAGAGAATAGACATTAAAAACAAAGAGAAGTAGCTAACATAGAAGGTGTCAGGTGATAGACAGACATCATCTATTGCTGTATGGCGTGTGATTATACAGCTGGATGGAGTACGGAATAAAGGAGTTCTTGAATCGAACACTGTGGGAACGAAGCTGAAGGAGCCTGTTGGAGTATGAACTCTGCTGTCCTTCAATTGTCTGGTGGAGTGGGTGGGCAGGATTGTCCATGATGGCCAGCAGTTTGTCCAGTGTCATCCTATCCCTCACTGACATAAACGCTGCCAACTGTGTGCCAATAGTTTGGTCAACCCGGCAGTAGGTCAACCCGGTTTGAGTCCCTTTTGCTGGAGATGCTCGCCCAACAAACCAATGCAAAGTACAGTGCACTGGCCACAACCGACTGCTGCACAAATTAAAGGCCTACTGAAACCCACTACTACCCACCACGCAGTCTGATAGTTTATATATCAATGATGAAATCTTAACATTAGTTTACTAAAGTGCAATTTTAGATTTTGCACCGAAAAATCCTGCTGAAAACGTCTCGGTATGATGATCCCTGCGTGTGACGTCACGGATTGCAGAGGACATTTTGTGCCAGCATCGTGCCCAGCTTTTAAGTCGTCTGTTTTCATCGCAACATTCCGCAGTATTCTGGACATCTGTGTTGGTTAATATTTTGCAATTTGTTCAATGAACAATGGAGACATCAAAGAAGAAAGCTGTAGGTGGGAAGCGGTGTATTGCGGCCGGCTTTAGCAAAACAAACACAGCCGGTGTTTCATTGTTTACATTCCCAAAAGATGACAGTCAAGCTTTACTATGGAACAGAGATGTCAAGCGAACACGGTTGGATTGGACCACACACACAAAGTTAGTGTATTATGCAGCGATCATTTTTAGCATTCTGTATACTGAAGGCGATCTATGCCGTGTGCTACTCCAGCATCAATATTGGCAGCGTCCTCCTGACCGTCACCGTCAGCGTCGGGTTCAAAGCGGTATGGCTCTATCCCTTGTTGCGGTTGGGCCTGGCCGAGTGGTCCTGCCACTCCCACGGCTGCCACGGCGCCTCTTACAGCATCTTCCCCATCTGAATCGCTCCCACTGCCCTCTAGTCTTTTTTATTTATTTTTATTATTTTTTTATTTTATTTTATTAAAAAAAAAATTCTAGTCCTTCACTCTCACTTTCCTCATCCACAAATCTTTCATCCTCGCTCAAATTAATGGGGAAATCGTCGCTTTCTCGGTCCGAATCGCTCTCGCTGCTGGTGGCTGTGGAATGATTGAGGGCGGTTTCTTTATGTGGGTTTATGGTAGACAGTATTCATAAACGTGCTCCCAGCGCGGTAACAACACACAACAACAACAGTCACGTTTCCGTCTACCGTAAAGCAGTTCGTCTGCCGTAAACAGCAATCTTGTGACACTCTTGAACAGGGCGTTCAAAGGACTCTGGCTTATTAGTGATTCCTAAAGCCCAAAAAAAGTGTGCGGGCTATAGAGCGTTTTCATTTCGGGCTCCAGTACTCTGGAATGCTCTCCCGGTAACAGTTCGAGATGCTACCTCAGTAGAAGCATTTAAGTCTCACCTTAAAACTCATTTGTATACTCTAGCCTTTAAATAGACTCCCTTTTTAGACCAGTTGATCTGCCGTTTCTTTTCATTTTCTCCTATGTCCCACTCTCCCTTGTGGACGGGGTCCGGTCCGTCTGTACTGCTCGCCTGTGTATCGGCTGGGGACATCTCTGCGCTGCTGATCCGCCTCCGCTTGGGATGTTTTCCTGCTGGCTCCGCTGTGAACGGGACTCTCGCTGCTGTGATGGATCCGCTTTGGACTGGACTCTTGCGACTGTGTTGGATCCATTATGGATTGAACTTTCACAGTTTCATGTTAGACCCGCTCGACATCCATTGCTTTCCTCCTCTCCAAGGTTCTCATAGTCATCATTTTCACCGACGTCCCACTGGGTGTGAGTTTTCCTTGCCCTTATGTGGGCCTACCGAGGATGTTGTAGTGGTTTGTGTTGTGGTTTGTGCAGCCCTTTGAGAGACTAGTGATTTAGGGCTATATAAGTAAACATTGATTGATGATTGATTGATATGTGACATCTCCCTCCATTTCGAATTATAACTGCAAAGTGTATATTAACAGGTAATAACAACTCAATTGAAATGAACAATATTACAATTGTGATGCCACATCATTTATGTAAAATTAAATTCAAATCTGTAAAAATAGGTTGCAATAGTTGCAAATACCTCAAAGTGTACTTCCTTTGTCACCATAACACAAGAAGCAATTACTCTTATCAAAATTTACAGAAGCTACATAACTGTTACACAAATGTTCCGTAAACACAACTCAATGTGCATTCTTAAAGTGAACAGATGATTGTGTCATCTCTCTTCTTCTTCTTCTTCTTCTACACCCCAAAGGCCAAAGGTGTTTTTTTTTTGTTTTTTTAATATCACCCCATTGTCCAATGTGAAACACCCAAAAACACTGTCTTTACAAGTCCAGTTTAGCGGCTGGCTTACTGACACGGCCAGACCTGGTCATATGTGTCTGGTGTCCTTGTTGGGGTTTTCAGCTCACTTGGATTTGGGCAGCTATCCTCTGTAACGGTGGAACACAGTGATTGAGAAACCATCCCACCGCTCTCATCGGTGTGCGCAGGTAGGGTAGTCTTTTCCGGCTCGGGGATTGGTTGTGCCCGAAGATGAAGTCGGTTCCGCCGCAGCCCTGTTCCTCCCTCTGTATTGACGATATAAGATCTCGGAGTAATACTTTCTTTTTTGACAACTGCTGGCGTCTTCCAAGATTTTTCATTGTCAAGCTTGACATAGACATTATCTTCTGGCTGTAGAGCAGGTAGATGTCTGGCACCATGACGGCGATTCTAATAGTAGGCTTGTTTAGTCTTCTCTTTTGCATCCTTTTGCTTGACAGTCCGTCTGTTGGGCCATTTAGGTTGCAGATTTTTCCCGAGCGTAGGGAGAGTTGTTTGGATCTTCCTCCCCATCAGCAGTTCTGCTGAGCTAACTCCTGTGGTAGTGCAGGGAGTCGAACGATAGCGCATGAGAACTATCAGTGGATCTTCCTGTCGGAGGATTCTTTTTGCTGTCTGCACTGCTCTTTCTGCATGGCCATTTCCTTGAGAATGGTGAGGACTAGACGTAATGTGTCTGAAGTCCAGTTGTCGTGCCAACTGCTGGAATTCCACACTGGAGAATTGAGGTCCGTTGTCGCTCATCACTTCGTCCCGGATACCAAACCTAGCGAAGGTTGCTTTCAGTCTCTAAATAACCTGAGCCCTGGTTGTTAATGGTAGATGCAGGATTTCTAGGTACCTTGAATAGTAATCAGATATAACCAGATAATCGTGCTTGTTGTGTTCACAGCTATCCGTTTCCTAGGACGGTCTGGCAGGGGTGTGGAGATGAGTGGCTCCTTCTGCTGAGCTCGCTTCTGCTCCTGACGGGTCCTGCACGACTCAACTATGTTGTTAAGTCCTACAGAGAGTCCTGGCCACCAAACCGATATTTTGGCCCTTTCTCTGCACTTTGTGAGTCCTTGATGTCCATCGTGTATTTTCTGCAAAATATCTGCTCTTAATGACATTGGAATAAAAATTCTGTTTCCTCGTGTGACCAAGCCATCATCTTCTGATGGTTCATTTTTCAATTTCAGAAAATCTCTGGCACACAGTGGGACATTTGCAATGTGTTCTGGCCATCCTGACCTGATATAGTTTGATGACAGCCTGCAGCTGGCTGTCGGCCATTGTTGCTGTCCTGATGCTCTCCATTCTGGTTGGGGATGCTGGGATGCCCTGCATCACTGTGGTTACGTAGCACGCCACATCATCCCGAGTGTCAGTCTCTCCTTTTGTGTGTTTGTGGGCTAAGAGACAGGGGATCGGCAACTACAACAGTTTTTCCTGGCACTAATTCAGCCACTGGTTTGTACCTCAGGAGTCTCATCAGTAATCGCTGACATCTTAAAGGAACATTGTCCAGACTTTTGTTATTGACTAGCGGTACTAATGGTTTGTGATCGGTCTCAAGCCTGAACTGATCCAAGCCGCAAACGTATTTGTCAAATTTTTCACAGGCCCATACACCAGCCAGACACTCTTTCTCAATCTGGGTGTAACGCGTTTCGGCTTCAGTGAGATGTCCGGAGCAGTAGGCTACTGGCTTCCACTCTTCTCCATGGAGTTGGAGCAGTACGTCCCCCAGGCCATAACTACTGGCGTCGGCGGACACAGCTATGGGCTTGGCAACATCATAGAAGGAAAGGACCGGTGCTGTGGTCAGCCTCTCCTTAATGTGCTCAATTGCTGCCTGCTGTGCGTGGCTCCAGGTCCAGATGTTCCTGTTTTTTAAAAGCTCATATAATGGTTGACCTATTGTGGATAGGCTAGGAAAATACCTCCCCAGTGAGTTCACCATGCCCAGAACTCTTTTAAGCTCCTGGATATTTCTTGGTGGGGCCAACTGTCGAATGGCCTCCATTTTGTCAGGGTCTGTTCTGACCCCTGACTGATCATTGAGGTGTCCCAAAAAACGTAATTGGCTTTGTCTGAGGGAACATTTGTCTTTTTTGAGCTTCAGGCCTGTTGGTTCAACGCGTTGAAGTACCTTTTCAAGTCTAATATCATGCTGTTCCATCGAGGTCCCATAGACCAGAATGTCGTCCATAAAAACTTCAACACCTTCCAGCCTTTGCAGTGTCTCCAGCATTTTTCGCTGGAAGATTTCCGGTGCACTGGTGATCCCGAATGGTATTCTCATAAAACAGTATCTGCCAAACGGTGTAATAAAAGTTGTTAGCTTGCAGCTGTCAGAGTGCAGCGGGATCTGTCAGAACCCACTCGCAGCATCAAGAGAGGAGAACACCGTTGCCCCACTGAGCTTGGCAGTGATTTCATCCGAGGTAGGTAAGATATAACACTCTCTTTTGACGGAATCATTTAACCGTTTCAAGTCTACACATATCCTTGCTTTGCCAGTGTTCTTCATCAGAACAGGTACCATTGGTGCACACCATTCAGTTGGCTGTGTTACTGGCTCTTTGATGCCGTTATACACCATCCTGTGTAGTTCGTCTTTGACTTTTTGTAATATTGGGAAGGGCACACGTCGTGCAGAATGAACAGCATACGGTTGGGCACCATCTTTCAGCTGTATTCTAACTGGTTCAGTGTTTAGTGTGCCATGCTCACCGTAAGCTTGATGATGTCCTGTGGTAGTGTATGTCACTTCGTCAACTCGTCGCACCAAGTTCATTCTGACTGACAGGGACCGACTGAGTAGATTGTTGACACTACTGCCGCGCACCACATATGCTTTGAAGGGGTAATCCTTTCCCATTTAGCTAACTGTTGCTTTAAATCGGCCCAGACACAACAGTTCACCTCCTGGGCTGTCCAGAGGAATGTCAGCAGGTTCCAATGCTCTCAGTGAGGTGAGTGTGTGAAACGCATCCTCACTTAATACACTTACATCAGCTCCTGTGTCAATTTTAAATTCCATTGGGATGGAATCCACTTGTAGTTGAACAGTCCACTGTTCTTTCTCATCTGCAGTGCACACTGAACCTAAGAAATGGGATGTCTGTTCAACATGCCCCGTTTCTGTGACTTCATTCACTGACTTGTTGCTGGTGCGACACAGTCTGGCCCAATGTCCGATTTTATGGTAGTTGTGGCAAGTAGCTTTTCTTGCCGGGCATTTTCCTTCTCTACCATGCTCAGCTTTACCGCATTTTCCACATTTATTTTCATTCCCCCATTTTCTGTCTTTTGTCTTGCCTTGTTGTTGTTACAATGATTGTGTTGTTTGTAACGCACCTCCTGTACTGATCCCATCTTGTGTCCCTGCAGGTTTACTTGTGCCGCAACCTCCTCTGCCTGCCTGACAGTCTGTATTGTCAGAGCGAGCATTAGGTCCGCCATTAGCTGTAGCCTGCGTGAAAGCTCTTTGTCAATTATCCCGACGACAATGCGGTCGCGGATATTTTCATCCCGGCAGGCACGGAACTCACAGTGCTCTGATAGATCGTACAGGAATATGATAAAACACTCTGCCTTCTCCCAGGCCGCTGGACACGCTGGTGAAAACATACCCTCTCGTGGATAATATTCCTCCTCGGGAAAAAATACTCATCAAACTTTTTCACCACGTGGTCCAAATTGTTTCTATGTCCGTCTTCGGCAAAGGTGAACGATTTATAAATGTTTTCTGCTTCTTTGCCCATTGCATGAATCAGGCAGCTCACCTGCACGTTTCCATCCTCATTGTTGAGTTTCGTCGCGAGTCTGTATCGCTCAAAGCGCTGTCTCCAGTCGAGCCATTCTGTCGGCTTGTCAAATACAAAACTCGCTGGAGGATTAAACTTCGCCATGTCGTCTATTTCCGTCTTAAATTGATCTTCATGACTCACGGACCACTTCTGACACCATCAATCAATCAATCAATGTTTATTTATATAGCCCCAAATCACAAATGTCTCAAAGGACTGCACAAATCATTACGACTACAACATCCTCGGAAGAACCCACAAAAGGGCAAGGAAAACTCACACCCAGTGGGCAGGGAGAATTCACATCCAGTGGGACGCCAGTGACAATGCTGACTATTAGAAACCTTGGAGAGGACCTCAGATGTGGGCAACCCCTCCACTCTAGGGGACCGAAAGCAATGGATGTTGAGCGGGTCTAACATGATACTGTAAAGTTCAATCCACAGTGGCTCCAACACAGCCGCGAGAGTTCAGTTCAAGCGGAACCAAGACAGCAGCGAGAGTCCCGTCCACAGGAAACCATCTCAAGCGAATCAGCAGCGTAGAGATGTCCCCAACCGATACAGGCGAGCGGTCCATCCTGGGTCCCGACGAGCGGTCCATCCTGGGTCTCGACTCTGGACAGCCAGTACTTCATCCATGGTCATCGGACCAGACCCCCTCCACAAGGGAGGGGGGGACATAGGAGAAAGAAAAGAAGCGGCAGATCAACTGGTCTAAAAAGGAGGTCTATTTAAAGGCTAGAGTATACAGATGAGTTTTAAGGTGAGACTTAAATGCTTCTACTGAGGTAGCATCTCGAACTGTTACCGGGAGGGCATTCCAGAGTACTGGAGCCCGAACGGAAAACGCTCCATAGCCCGCAGACTTTTTTTGGGCTCTAGGAATCACTAATAAGCCGGAGTCTTTTGAACGCAGATTTCTTGCCGGGACATACGGTACAATACAATCGGCAAGATAGGCTGGAGCTAGACCGTGTAGTATTTTATACGTAAGTAGTAAAACTTTAAAGTCACATCTTAAGTGCACAGGAAGCCAGTGCAGGTGAGCCAGTACAGGCGTAATATGATCAAACTTTCTTGTTCTTGTCAAAAGTCTAGCAGCCGCATTTTGTACCAACTGTAATCTTTTAATGCTAGACATGGGGAGACCCGAAAATAATACGTTACAGTAATCGAGACGAGACGTAACAAACTTATGGATAATGATCTCGGCGTCTTTAGTGGACAAAATGGAGCGAATTTTAGCGATATTACGGAGATGAAAGAAGGCCGTTTTAGTAACGCTTTTAATGTGTGACTCAAAGGAGAGAGTTGGGTCGAAGATAATACCCAGATTTTTTACAGAGTCACCTTGTTTTATTATTTGGTTGTCAAATGTTAAAGTTGTATTATTAAATAGAGGTCGGTGTCTAGCAGGACCGATAATCAGCATTTCCGTTTTTTGGGCATTAAGTTGCAAAAAGTTAGCGGACATCCATTGTTTAATTTCATTAAGACACGCTTTCAACTGACTACAGTCCGGCGTGTTGGTCAGCTTTAGGGGCATGTAGAGTTGGGTGTCATCAGCATAACAGTGAAAGCTAATACCGTATTTGCGTATGACGTCACCCAGCGGCAGCATGTAGATGCTGAAGAGTACAGGGCCAAGTACCGAACCCTGGGGAACTCCACACGTTACCTTAACATAGTCCGAGGTCACACTGTTATGGGAGACGCACTGCATCCTATCAGTAAGATAAGAGTTAAACCATGACAGGGCTGAGTCCGACATACCAATTCGTATTTTGATACGCTCTAATAAAATATTATGATCGACGGTATCGAAAGCAGCGCTAAGATCGAGGAGCAGCAACATAGATGACGCATCAGAGTCCATCGTTAGCAATAGATCATTAGTCAATTTTGCGAGGGCTGTCTCAGTCTAGTGATTTGCCCTGAAACCGGATTGAAAGGTTTCACATAGATTGTTAGACGCTAAGTGTTCATTTAGCTGCTCTGCAACAATTTTTTCGAGGATTTTCGAAATAAAGGGAAGGTGAGACGCCGGTCGGTAGTTTACCATGAGGTCAGGATCGAGGTTAGGTCTTTTAAGGAGAGGATGAATAACCGCTTTTTTGAATGCAACGGGAACAGTGCCCGAGGAAAGTGATAAGTTTATAATATTTAGCACTGATGGACCTAATGATACAAAAAGCTCCTTGATAAGTTTCCCAGGAAGTGGGTCAAGTAAACATGTTGTTTGTTTTATTCCATTTACACGTTGTAACAATCCTTCTAATGTTATTTCATCAAAACGAGAGAAACTATTTCGGATATTTGCAGTATCCGCCGTATATACAGTCGTATCTGTGTTACTATAACCCCGTTGTAGCTGGGACGCATTGTCTTTAATCTCCTTTCTAATAAGTTCAATTTTCTTATTAAAGAACTTCATAAAGTCATCTGCCGAATGGGTGGAGTTACTGGAAGGAGTCCCTTGTTGGGTTAGCGATGCTACTGTACTAAACAAAAATTTTGGATCGTTTTTATTAATGCGGATGAGATTTGAGTAATAATTAGTTTTAGCTAAGGTAAGCATGCGTTTATAAGTTATTAAACTATCACTCCATGCTTGATGGTGCACCTCAAGTTTAGTCGTGCGCCATTTGCGTTCCAGCTTTCTACATAATAATTTCTGAGCTCTAGTTTCTTCAGTAAACCATGGCGTACGCCTTTTTGGAGCCTTTTTTAACTTCAGCGGTGCTATACTATCAATGGTTTCGCGCAGGGCGTTGTTAAAGTTGTTAGTGAGGTTATCAATAGAGCCCACATACTTTGGGAACGGTGCCATTACCGAGGAGAGTAGGTCCTCAAGAGTCGCCGTTGTGGCAGCATTAATGTTGCGGCTGCTATAGCAGTTATTATTATTATTAGCTTGCCGAACATGAGTCTGAACTTCGAATTTTATAAGGTAATGATCGGACATTACTTTAGTGTACGGGAGTATCATAACTTTGGAAACGGTGATACCTCTGACAAGCACTAGGTCTATCGTATTACCGCTGCAATGCGTCGGTTCATTTATTATTTGTGTAAGACCACAGCTATCAATTATAGTCTGGAGCGCCACGCACGGTGGGTCCAATGGGGTATTCATATGGATATTAAAGTCCCCCATTATAATTATATTATCGGCGTGCGTCACTAGATCAGCAACAAACTCTGAGAATTCACTAATAAAGTCCGAATAGGGCCCTGGGGGGCGGTAGATAACGGCCAGGCACAGAGGCAGAGGTGTGGCAGACTTCATAGAAAGCACCTCAAACGATTTATATTTATTATTTAAGTTAGGACTAAAGTTAAAGTTTTCGTTTTATATTAGTGCGACACCCCCTCCCCTTTTGAGGTGACGGGCAATATGCGCATACGTATAGTTAGGAGGGGATGCCTCATTTATCGCAAAAAAGTTGTCTGGTTTAAGCCAGGTTTCGCTAAGACCGATGACGTTAAGGTTGTTGTCTCTAATGACCTCATTGACTAATAACGTTTTGGGAGACAAAGATCTGATGTTTAGAAAGCCCATATTATAGGTAGTGGGCTGTTTTAAGGAGTTGTTGATAAAATTATCCGTAGTAGCAATATTAATAATGTTGCGTTTATTATGCGCAGTGTACTTAGAATAATTACGAACATATCTAGGAATTGATATGACGGGAATTTTCAGATTGTCTACTTGGTGCTGCGATAAACTGAACGCATCATAATTTGCCACCTCAGTAGAACGCATGTCTAACTCTGACGTAGTCATAGACACAGTAGAAACAACATTTTGTGAGTTGTGTATTATTCTACGAAAATTGCTATGTGTACAGGGATCATCCAGCCTGGCGCTGGCTAGTTCTAGCTTAACTGACTCCATACCCAGGCTAGCAGGCTCTGTAATTGCCTGTGACCGGGCTTGCTCTAGTGCAGTTAGTCAAATGTGGCTCAATGCGAAGTCTATGTTCCGAGACAAGAGGATACCGCCTTCCTGGTTAGGGTGAAGGCCGTCTCTCCTCAGCAAGCCAGGTTTGCCCCAGAAAGACGGCCAATTATCAATAAACGTAAATCCCTGTTGTCTGCAGAAGCTATCCAGCCACTTGTTAAGAGAGACTAATCTGCTATATCTCTCATCATTGCCTCTCCCAGGCAGGGGGCCAGAGACAATTACTCGATGCCTGGACATCTTTCTGGCGAGATTACAAGCCCTGGCTATGTTTCTCTTTGTAATCTCTGATTGTCTCATCCTAACGTCATTGGAGCCAACGTGTATTACTATATTCGCATAACTAGTGGTGCGGTTAGCCTGCCGTACGTGTTTACTAGACCTGTTCCGAGTTAGCTCCCTAAGATTAGCTTCAATGTCAGGTGCTCTGCCCCCGGGAATACACTTAATTGTGGCTGGTTTGCTAAGCTTTATGTTTCGGGTGATGGAGTCCCCTATGACTAAAGTGTGGTGCCCGGTAGACTGGGGTGTAGGACTAGCTAAAGGGCTAAATCTATTATGCGTCTCAACCGGTACACCGTAGCTTGTAGGCCGGTTAGGGCTGCTACAAGCTGGGCTAGTTAGCTCGCTACAGCTAACGCTAGCAGATGTGTCCGCAACATCTAAAGTTACGAAATTACACTGCTCTAACTGGCGGACACGGCTCTCTAGCAAAGCCAACCTATCCATGAGTAAAGTGCACGAAGCGCAGGAAGCCATACTCACAGAAACTTTCCGTCGCCGAGTGGGGTGCCAGCTGTCTTCGGGAAGTGGTGGTCACGGTGGCGGGGGAGAAGCTTCCTTCAGACCGGCGCTGCCTTTCTCCGCTAGCCTCGTTAGCTTAGCAGCTAGCTAGCTGAGGGCGAAGTGGTGAGACAGAGATCGGGTGATTTGCAAGTTAAATTGAACTATTAAATATGTTCGAGAAGTTGTAAATAAAGCTGCAAAACAGTTAAAATCACACAGATAGAACGATACTTAGCTTTTTTGCAACAAGAGCAGTCAGCGAGCAGTCATTCATGTGGAATGATCGAGGGCGATTTCTTGGTTTTTTTATGTGGGTTTATTGTAGACAGTTTGCATAAACGTGCACCCAGCGCGGTAACAACACACAACAACAGTCACATTTCGGTCTACCGTAAAGCAGTTTGTCTGCCGTAAACAGCAATCTTGTGACAGTCTTAGACAGGGCAATGCTGCCATCTACTGTACATATGTGACAGTGGCCATGATTGTAAACAATGTTCAGATGTGAGGAGCTCCACAACCCGTGACGTCACGCGCATATCGTCTGCTACTTCCGGTACAGGCAATGCTTTTTTATCAGCACCAAAAGTTGGGAACTTTATCGTCGATGTTCTCTACTAAATCCTTTCAGCAAAAATATGGCAATATCGCAAAATGATCAAGTATGACACAGAATGGACCTGCTATCCCCGTTTAAATAAGAAAATCGCATTTCGGTATGCCTTTAAAGGGGAACATTATCACAATTTCTGAACGGTTAAAACCAATAAAAATCAGTTCCGAGTGGCTTATTTTATTTTTTCGTTTGTTTGGCATTATATGTGGGTGGAGTGAAAGGCTGGATGCAAATATAGCTACAAATGAGGCATAATGATGCAATATATATATATACAGCTAGCCTAAATACCATGTTATCATCGATTAGCTTGCAGTCATGCCATGACCAAATATGTCTGATTAGCACATAAGTCAATAACATCAACAAAACTCACCTTTGTGATTTCGTTGACTTTATCGTTGGAAATTAATCTGCTTTGAGTGTCGCAGGATATCCACACATTCTTGCCATCTCTGTCGTAGCATGGCTGTCGTCGGTAAAGTGTGCAGAACAAACGAGGGACTTTCGCATCTTTTGACCACTGGTGCAACTTGAATCCGTCTCTGTTCGTGTTGTTACACCCTCCGACAACACACCGACGAGGCATGATGTCTCCAAGGTACCAGAAAAAAGTCGAAAAAACGGAAAATCACAGAGCTGATTTGACTTGGTGTGTGTAATGTATTTGAGAAAATGGCCGATTGCTTCCTGTTGTGACGTCACGGGTGGGTCATTGCTGCGACAGGCGAACAATTGAAAGGTGTTTAAATCGCCAAATTCACCCTTTTAGAGTTCAGAAATCGGTTAAAAAAACATATTGTCTGTTTTGTGCATCATTGAGGTATATTTCGACGCTTGCATAGGTCTGGTGTTAATGTTCCCCTTTGAAGCAGTGGTCCTCAACCACCGGGCTCGATTGGTACCGGGCCGCAGGAGAATTTTTTATTAATTTAAAAAATGTTTTAATTTAAAAAATGTTATCTATTTTATTTTATTTTTTTGTTTAATTAAATCAACATAAAAAAAACACTTATAATTAGTGCACTAACCCAAAAAACCTCCCTTTTTCATGAAAAAAACCTCCCTTTTTCATGACAGACAAAAAATAAATAAAATAAAAAATAAAGAATCACCCGACCCCGTGTGTGTGTGTGTGTGTGTGTGTGTGTGTGTGTGTGTGTGTGTGTGTGTGTGTGTGTGTGTGTGTGTGCGTGCGTGCGTGCGTATGTGCGTGTGTGTGTGTGTGTGTGTGTGTGTGTGTGTGTGTGTGTGTGTGTGTGTGTGTGTGTGTGTGTGTAACGCCGTAGATATTATGTGATTGGTGCCTTTAAGGTTTATGGCGCTCTGTACTTCTCCCTGCGTCTGTGTACCACTGTGTGCAGCAGCGTTTTAAAAAGTCATAAATTTTACTTTTTGAAACTGATACCGATAATTTCCGATATAACATTTTAAAGCATTCATCGGCCGATAATATCGTCAGTCCGATATTATCGGACATTTCTATTGAAAATGAATTAGCCATTTTTCGAACTTGCACAATTCCCACATTTCTCAACCGATTCGAACCATACCCACACTCCACCCACTCTGGAAAATGTAACTCCCAAGTTCCAAATAAATTCCAGAAATTTCCAGAGTTCCTGGTTTTCAAAAGCCCAACTTTCACCTCTTTCTGGAAAGCTTTCACAGTAATCATTTTTCAACCGTTTTTTTAACCATTCCACCTTCAAAACATTTTTCATAATTTTAAGAAACAAAATCACCAATTTTTCTTTTCGTACGAATTTCCCCAAAGTCCAGGAATTTCGAAATACCCATTCTCAATTTAAACAGTTACCACATCAACATTTTCAACCATTTCCAAAAGTTTCAACAACAACCCATTCATATCATCTAGAACAATTGCGTTAGGATCAATATTTTAAAAAATTCCCGGTTTCCCCGAAGTTACCAAATTTCCAGGGAATCCCAATAAAATGAACGGGAACATTTCAAAAAACATTTCGCGTTTTTTAAACCCGATTCTGACCTTTCAACTCTCCACCCACAATGCTCTTCCCAGATATGGAGCACAAAAGGTGTTTTTCCTGTCCCAAAATTTCCAGTTTTCCTGCAAATTCCGTTTTTTCTCTCCCAATTGACAATGAATCATAATCATACAATCGGCTGCATATCCCACATTTCTCATCCGATTAAACATTCAAGCCAGCATGTTTCCCGGTTCCAAAAAGTTCCTTGATTACCCAGAATTACCAGGAATTTCCCTCCATTGAAAATGAATGGGCAATATACAAACCTCTACATATCCCACCGTTCTCAACCGATTTGAACTGTTCATAATCCACACACACTCCACTCACCCACACAAGTTAAATGTTAGCATATGTGTGAGAATGTTAGTATGCTAATGTTTTATGTTGGCTTTTTTTTTGCTATTTGTGTATATTCAAACCTAAAAATCATGGTTAGTGATACTCGCTGCTTTGATTGATTGATTGATTGATTTTGATTGAAACTTTTTTATTAGTAGATTGCACAGTTCAGTACATATTCCGTACAAATAACCACTAAATGGTAACACCCTAATAAGTTTTTCAACTTGTTTAAGTTGGGGTCCACGTTAATCAATTCATGGTGCCAAACAAGTTAAGCTAATAGTTAACATGCGTTAGCACATTATATGTTACCATACTTATGAGAAAGTTTGCATGCTAACATTTTATGCTAGCTTTTTTTGTTAATTGTGTATGTTTGAACCCAAAAATATTGGTTCGTTATAATCAGAGATAATAAAATCAAAAAATGTTTTTTCACATTATCATTATCAGGCATTGTCTGTAAATTTTTCACGACAAAATGCATTTATTCAATTTCATAATCAGACAGTAGCATTACAAAATATGGAAAAAGTGAAGCGCTCTGAGTACTTTAAGGATGCACCGGATGCTCATTTTAGTTATGTGCCACCATATTCATTTCTTAAACACGTCAAAACAACAGTGTGTGTTATGCATGTAGCAGTATTGCTAAGTGCTAAACAAGATGCAAAAATTACTAACTTGATAAAACAATCTCTTACCATACAATGTCTGCTCTCACACGAATGTCCACTGATGGGATCTTCAAATCTTCCCATTTGGATTAATAATTAATCCCATTATCGCGGTTGAGGAGTTTGAGTGTCCAAATGATCCCAGGAACTATGTTGTCTTGGGGCTTCTATGCCTCCTGGTAGGGACCACACAGAGCAGTTCAAAGACCGCTATGAAAAGACAAATTCAAGGACCGAGATTTCCTTCAGCCGGGCACGGGCCACTGTGGCCACCCTTTGGAGCCAAGCCTGGAGGTGGGGCTTGATGGCGAGCACCTGGTGGCCAGGCCTTTTCCCATAGGACCTGACGGGGTACAGACCAAAGCCAAAGAGGCAATGTGGTTCCCCCATTCAATGGGCATACCACTCATAGGAGAAAGCATCGAGGTCAGGTGCAGTGTGGGCACGGGAGGAGTTTGTGAAAGACATGGAAAATGACTAAACAACTCTAGACCACCGTCCGTTGCCTCAAGAGGGGGACGTAGTACACTGTCAACACCATGTATGGTGGGGATAATGTGCTGCAAACCTCTATTCGGGGTGTTATTGATCGGTAGAGGGAATACATCGAATACCTCCTCAATTCAACCTAAACATCTTCCTGCAAGGACATTGGGGGCAGTGCCTTTGGATTGGCAGACCAGGGTGGTGGTTCCTCTCTTTAAGAAGGAGAACCAGAGGGTGTGTTCCAACTATTGTCGGACCACACTCCTCAGTACGGTCCATTCAGATGTACTGGAGATGAGGCAACGTCGGATAGTCAAACCTCGGATTCACGAGGAGCAGTGTAGATTTGTCCTGTTCGTGAAACTGTGGACCAGCTCTATGCTCTTGGCAGGATCCTTGAGAGTGCATTGGAGTTTTTCCAACCAGTGTATACATGCTTTCTGGACTGGAAGAAGGCATTCCACCATGTCCGTCGGGAGGCAGAATTAGGTGTTGGCTTTTTGCAGATGATGTAGTCCTGTTGGATTCATCTGGCCAGGATCTTCAGCACTCACTGCATCGGTTTGCAGCCAATGTGAAGTGACTGGATTGAGAATCAACACCTCCAAGTCCGAGTCTATGGTTCTTTCTCGGAAGAGGATGGAGTGCCATTTTCCGGTTGGGGAGGAGATCTAGCCCCAAGTGGAGGAGTTAAAGTACCTCGGCGTGTTGTTCACAAGTCAGCGAGGATTGGATCAAGAGCTCAACAGGCAGCGTCTGTTGTGATGCAGACCCTGTATTGAGCCGTGATTAAGGAGAAGGAGCTGAGCCGGAAAGCAAAGCTCTTAATTTACCGGTAGCGCTACATTCCTATCCTCACCTATGGTCAAAAGCTTTGAGCCAAAAGGACAAAATTCATGTGTAAGCGGCCGGAATGAGTTTTCTCTATCAGATGGCGGGGCTCTCCATTATAGATACATCAAGTGGAGCCAAAAGGTGGTTCGGGCATCTGGTCAGAATGCTCCTTGAATGCCTCCCCTGGGAGAAGTTAAGAACATATTTTATGAAGGTTGAGAATTTACTTAGTGCTGTTTTAAAATATATGTAATTGCTTGCAGTGCATGCATTTTTTCTGTCAAAATTTAAAGAATGAATACATTTAATAAAACAGATGACATACTTTATTGACACACAATATTTCCAAGCTTTCACCTGAAATGATGTGGCGGGGTCAGAGTTTGACACCTGTGGTCTAAAGAATTACTTTGTGCAGTTCACTGAGAGGTCACATGTGTTTAGATGTATTTTTCTAAAACAGAAATATCTAGTTTTAGTTATTTTTTTAGGGGAATTCGTTTTTTAATATGTATTTATTGGAGGTTGACTAGCATCTTTGGAATGGATTATGTTTACACGGATGGTACCAGTGTAATTTAAAATGTGTTGCCAAAATACTGACTTAATTATGGGAGAGGCTTACAGTCTCCTTATTCTGTTTTTTTTTTGTTTTTTTGGCATTCCCATGTATGTTGTCAGAGAGGGCTGCTATGCAATCAGGTTCAACGATCCTGCAGTCTGCAGCTTTGATTCACATATTTTTTCAGGAAGCGTTTTTGTGCATTCCCAAACGTGCACTGTCAAAAAACATCTTGAAAAGAGAAAGCCCTCAAAATCCTAACAGAGCAATTCATCATGCATATCACAATGGAGCAGTCAAGTCTGGTATAACTCACACGGTTGATAACTTTTATTACCACAACGCCCAGTTGCTTGACTCTGTGCTGGTTTGAACATCTGGTGGTGATTTTTTAATTATCATGTTGACAGCAGGTGCTTCAACAACCAAAGATTATATCCACAAAAGAAAAACTTTGAACACTGATAAACACCACACAAACTATGTTGCAAACTTATTTGAGTCTGACTTCTTGATGTACTGCTCCTTCCAACATCGCCAAAAGAATGGCCTCAAATGCTTGACATGGGAGCACCAAATCTCTTCAGTCCTTCGTTCACAAATTTCCTATAAACCAAAGTGAAGAAGAACAATAATCGAGAAGTAGAATTCTCATCAAAATAAACAAACCCAATATTTTTAAAAAATACACACTCAAAACATTCCGCAAAAAAAATAATTTAAAGCTGCGCTGCTGTCGTGGGCTTTCCAAATTCCCAGTACATGTTCTTCTTTTAAAGCCAAAAGAAAAAAAGGTCAAACAGACACTTCATTCATTCTCTGATATTGACTCGAAGGCTGCTGTGGCCCCTCGATATTTTCCAGATAACTGAGGACGCCCTTTATTGACACAAATTATTTCCAGGCTTTCACCTGAATATTCAAATATTTAAAATGACTTTAAAGCTGTGGCTTTAGCCAAACACAAAATTGAAAAAAAAAAAATGCAAATTAGTATTATCATAAGAGATGTCGGTCGATAAATGCTTTAAAATATAATATCGGAAATCATCGGTTTCTGTTTCAAAAAGTAAAATGTATGACTTTTTAATACGCCGCTATACGGAGTGGTACAAGGACGTAGGCAAAAAAACAGAGCGCCAAAAAACCTTAAAGGCACTGCCTTTGCGTGCCGGCCCAATCACAATCACATAATATCTACGGCTTTTCACACACACAAGTGAATGGAAGGCATACTTGGTTAACAGCCATACAGGTCACACTGAGGGTGGCCGTATAAACAACTTTAACATTGTTACAAATATGCGCCACACTGTGAACCCACACAAAAAAAGAATGACAAACACATTTCGTGAGAACATCCGCACCGTAAGACAACATAAACACAACAGAACAAATACCCAGAACCCCCTGCAGCACTAACTCTTCCAGGACGCGACAATATACACCCCCCGCTAGTCCCTACCCGGCCCCCTGACCTCAATCAATCATCAATCAATGTTTATTTCTCAAAGGGCTGCGACATCCGCGGTATAGAGCCCACATAAGGGCAAGGAGAAACTCACCCCAGTCGGACGTCGGTGACAATGACTATGAGAAAGCTAGTAGAGGATCGCATATGTGGGCAACCCCCCCTCTAGGGGAGACCGAAAGCGATGGCTGTCGAGCTGGTCCAACATGGCATGTTAAAAAAAATAATGCACTTTGTGGCTTCAATAATAAATATGGCAACGCCATGTTGGCATTTTTTTCCATAACTTGAGTTGATTTATTTTGGAAAACCTTGTTACATTGTTTAATGCATCCAGCGGGGCATCACAACAAAATTAGGCATAATAATGTGTTAATTCCACGACTGTATATATCGGTATCTGTTGATATTGGAATCGGTAATTAAGAGTTGGACAATATCGAAATATCGGATATCGGCAAAAAAGCCATTATCGGACATCCTTAATTACCATTATTATTCTTGTATGGTATGGTGTCAATTTATTTTGAAAATGCATACATTTAGAAGTTATACATCATACATCTTGCAGATTCTCATTTCGCTTTACAACACGTCCGAAAAAGAGTAGAAAGGAGCAGCCCTATTTAATCATACCCATCTTCTACTTCATATTAGTTTTTCTACTTCGTATCAATTTCTAACACATATGTTCACTTGCTCTTGTCATCTTGTAACACATGTGAATGTAGGTGAACATGATATCTAATAATATACTGTCAAGTATAAAATGATTATGTCAGTGGTGTGCCATCAGGGCCAGCAAGGCCTCCTCTACCGGCCTAACATAACCAGACAACATGATCATAATTTAAGATAAAAGCAATGTTTTATTTATTTTCCCTAAATATATAAAGTATTCATATTATCTTCATGCCATATTATGCTCGTTCCAGTGCTGTTGTTTTTAGTTTACAGTTTGTATCCAATCAGAATTCCGCCAGCTTATGTTGCCATGCTGTACCAAATCTGCCCGGGGCCTTCAGAATCAACAATGCGGGGGTCTGTGCACTGTAAGTGAACGGACGCATACAGGTGATAGACAGTTGCGATAGCCAATCAGATCACGAGTTGTTGTCACTAAGGCCTTCTAGCTTTGCTGAATTTCCCCCAGGGATCAATAAAGTACTTTCTAGCTGGCCTTGCGCTAGATACTCATTTGGGATCCAATCACAAATTGCGAAAACAGGAAGTGGGACAGGAGCCATATGAGCCTAAGAAAGCCACAGAAAATCTTGCCGGTACTCACAAAGAAGGAGAGCAACATGTTGATTAAGTGTCAGATATATATTTGCAAGGCCATTTTCAAGAAGGATATTTAAGAGAAACTATATCTTGTGAGACGAGGTTGGCGATGAAATGGGGAAATGCCCGCCATTTCCACTCAAATCAACCGACGATGAGGGGCTACAAATTATGAGTTCAAATATATACTGTACACATATTTTTTTTTTCACGTTTAATATGTGCTTTGTGGACTTGGAGAAGGCATTCCACCGTGTCCCTCAGGAAGTCCTGTGGGGAGTGCTCAGAGAGTATGGGGTATCGGACTGTCTTATTGTGGCGGTCTGCTCCCTGTACGATCAGTGTCAGAGCTTGGTCTGCATTGCCGGCAGTAAGTCGGACACGTTTCCAGTGAGGGTTGGACTCCGCCAAGGCTGCCCTTTGTCACCAATTCGTTTATAACTTTTATGGACAGAATTTTTAGGCGCAGTCAAGGAGTTGAGGGGTTCCGGTTTGGTGGCCGTGGGATCAGGTCTCTGCTTTTTGCAGATGATGTGGTCCGGATGGCTTTTTCTGGCCGGGATCTTCAGCTCTCACTGGATCGGTTCGCAGCCGAGTGTGAAACGACCGGAATGAGAATCAGCACCTCCAAGTCCGAGTCCATGATTTTCTCCCGGAAAAGGGTGGAGTGCCATCTCCGGGTTGGGGAGGAGACCCTGCCCCAAGTGGAGGAGTTCAAGTACCTAGGAGTCTTGTTCACGAGTGGGGGAAGAGTGGATCGTGAGATCGACAGGCGGATCGGTGCGGCGTCTTCAGTAATGCGGACGTTGTACCGATCCATTGTGGTGAAGAAGGAGCTGAGCCGGAAGGTAAAGCTCTCAATTTACCGGTCGATTTACGTTCCCATTCTCACCTATGGTCATGAGCTTAGCGTCATGACCGAAAGGATATGATCACGGGTACAAACGGCCGAAATGAGTTTCCTCCGCCGGGTGGCGGGGCTCTCCCTTAGAGATAGGGTGAGAAGCTCTGTAATCCAGGAGAAACTCAAATCAAAGCCGCTGCTCCTCCACATCAGAGGAACCAGATGAGGTGGTTCGGGCATCTGGTCAGGATGCCACCCGGACGCCTCCCGAGGGAGGTGTTTAGGGCATGTACAACCTCTAGGAGGCCACGGGGAAGACCCAGGACACGTTGGGAAGACTATGTCCCCCGGCTGGCCTGGGAACGCCTCGGGATCCCCCGGGAGGAGCTAGACGAAGTGGCTGGGGAGAGGGAAGTCTGGGCTTCCCTGCTTAGGCTGCTGCCCACGCGACCCAACCTCGGAGAAGCGGAAGAAGATGGATGGATGGATGCATGGATGGAAGGATGATGGATTAATGTGTTTTTTGCAATTTGAAGTTTGACAGTACCACATAAGATGTGTTTTAATTGCGGGTTTATTGATTTTTAAATTTGCCAAAAAATAACCTGTTTTGTACACTGTTGAGGTTTTTCAATGCCTAGTAGGGCGTACATGTGTTCAGTAGTATTTCATGTGGAGACACAAATTATGGTATTTTGAGAGGTAATCATTGAAGTCGGACATCACTGAAGGCCTTGGTTAGGAAACGCACGGCCCACCACAGGATCATGTATTGCATTGATTTGATTAAAAATCTGATTATCGGAGGGATGGGCATGACAATATAACATTAGCTATGTGTACATGGACACAATTGATCAGATTAAAAGCATGACACCGGCATAAAAATGCTTCACCTTTAAATGATTGATTGAAACATTTATTAGTAGATTGCACATTACAGTACATATTCCGTACAATTGACCACTAAATGGTAACACCCGAATAAGTTTTTCAACTTGTGTAAGTCAGGGTCCACGTTAATCAATTCATGATAAAACCTAAACACGCCATTCAGGATATTCTGACCCAATCACACAAGTTCGGATCAAAATTTAACTTCGATTAAGACAGATGGTTTATGCTATCATTCAGTCAGATTTGAGCGCACAAAAACACTTCTTCCAAAGTTTTGGCTGAAATTATCCTCACTGCGAATGTCTGTGACGTCATATATACTTTGGTGGTGGACGGGGATCTAAGGCCCTGTCTACATTAAGATGGATAACTCCTTAAACGAATAAGTAACTTAAACAAAACCGCCGCCAAACCACTGCCAAAACCACCCTAAATAAATTATTTAGCCTAAAAATGGTGTCAGCCACACCAACCCATGATTTAAGGTTCCCGTCCTTGGATAATTTTTTACATGGGTAAGTGCGCCGTTCGGAGAGGAAGTGACGCCAGAAAGACAGCGGCCCACACGGGAAGTGACGTCAGAAAGAATGCGCCACAGCCAGCTTCATAACAAGCAGTATCTTAACTCGGAGATAACCACTGAAAAGATGGAGGCGAGTCATCCAGACATGCCCGTGTTTCTCCTGCTTCTAACGTTTGTGGAGAATACCTCAGATTCAGGAGGAGCAGTGTAGTTTTGTCTTGTTCGTGAAACTGTAGACCAGCTCTATTCTCTTGGCAGGATCCTTGAGAGTGCATTGGAGTTTTTACAACCAGTGTATACGTGCTTTCTGGACTTGGAGAAGACATTCGACCATGACCCCCGGAAGGCAGAATTGGGTGTTGGCTTTTTGCAGATGATGTAGTCCTGCCTGTGATGAGAATCAACACCTGCAAATCCGAGTCTATGGTTCTTGCCCGGAAAAGGGTGGAGTGCCATCTCCGGGTTGGGGAGGAGATCTTGCCCAAAGCGGAGGAGTTACAGTACCTCGGAGTCTTGTTCACAAGTCAGGGACATACTTGCCAACCTTAAAACCTCAGAATCCAGGAGATATGGGGTTGGAGGGGTGTTAGCCGGGGGTGTATATTGTAGTGTCCCGGAAGAGTTAGATTTGCAAGGCGTCCCGGGTATTTCTTCTGTTGTGTTTATGTTGTGTTACAGTGCGGATGTTTTCCCGAAATGTGTTTTTCATTCTTGTTTGGTGTGGCTTCACAGTGTGGCGCATATTTGTAACAATGTTAAATTTGTTTATACGGCCAGTCTCAGTGTGACCTGATTGGCTGTTGATTAAGTATGTCTTGCATTAACTTGTGAGTGTGAAAAGCTGCAGATATTATGTGCCTGGGCAGGCACGCTGTTTGTATTGAGGAAAAGCGGACATGACAACAGGCTGTCCTCAAATCAGCATCCGGCCCTGAGTGAGGACAGCATGCGGCTATTAAGGGGTAAAGGTTTAAGGGGAGAGCGGACGCTAAAGGCAGTGCCTTAAAGGCACGCCCCCAATATTGTTGTCTGGGTGGAAATCGGAAGAAATTCGGGAGAGTGGTTGCCCTGGGAGATTTTTGGGAGGTTCACTGAAATTTGTGAGTCTCCCGGGAAAATCGTGAGGGTTGGCAAGTATGGGTTCGTATAACAGTTGCAAGTGCGGCTCGAATCAAGAATTCTCAGGTTGCTGGCACGGCCACTTTGTCAACACGCTACGCCGCCCCAGAAAAGACAAGTTGTCTTGTACGTTTACTATTTTATTTAAGGACAAACTTGCAATAATAAACATGTTTAATGTACGCCAGAGACGGGATGCTTACTACGGAGAATGAACTACGTTCCGGCACTGGATCTTCGGGTATGCTGGTCTTTTTGACATCTACCCTCATCAAAACCATGTGTGCTGATTGTAAATTGCTTGCAGCCGTGCAGGCGTGTGGCCACGATGCCGGCAGAGCAAGCAGGGGCGTGTCCCAGCGCGCTTCTAGAAGAGCTGCCGGCTGCACTTGCAGCAGATGACATGAGGAATTGCGCATGCGCCATGACATCACTATAGTGATTGTTTCTTTAATTTGATTAGTATAATCTGCTTCTTTTTCACAGCACTGTACCTCACACTCACTTTCTCAGTCCCCATGGTTGAAGAACAAATATATGTCGATCTGTATCCACAAGCTAATGCTAGCGAGTAAACAGGATGTTTTGAGGCGTTCATTTGACATTAACTACGCCCCCTAGTGGTGTAAAGGCTCCTAACTTAAACTATGTTCGGAAGTTAATCATAAAGATGACATAGCTCAAAGTTGAAGTACCACTGTATTAGGTACCGTAACATCTTACTGTTAAAGACGTTAAATGCTGTTATTATTATTTTACTGGGAAAAACTTACCACAGGTGTATCCTTTCATCCCTTTTCAATTAATGTAAAATTCATTGGGCAGAAAAGGTCAGTTGAAGCAGACCATGAAGAACAAACTCTCAAGCCATGTTTGGGCTGTGAACCTGACTGGTTGGGATGTCTGCACAAATAATACCCCAGGATTTAGTGTGGGAATGGGAGTGGATGATATTATAGGTGCTCTCTCCTCAAGTCTTAGACTGAAGCTCCGGGGTAAAGCTTAGTTAGACTTAACGTGGCATTCCAGTGAAGATGGAATGGATGGTTATATTTGAGCTTCAAAGGAGCAGCCAGCCTCACACCCTGCCGTAAGAGAAAAACAAGCATGTGCGCGGCTCTATTTCAATCTTGTCTTGTAATGTTTGGACGAGTCATTGCATAGAACTTCACCAAAAAAGACCTATACGATATGATGTTGATATTACCGGCACGTTGCTACACAACAGCTGAGTCAACACTGCGGAAAAACAGACTCTTTTTCATCCTATGTAGACAAAACATTCTCCCAGAAGCAAATCATAATAATGACTGGTAATTATTCTCAGCTTCACGGTGGCAGAGGGCTTAGTGCGTCTGCATCACAATACGAAGGTCCTGAGTAGTCCTGGGTTCAATCCCGGGCTCGGGATCTTTCTGTGTGGAGTTTGCATGTTTTCCCCGTGAATGCGTGGGTTCCCTCCGTGTACTCCGGCTTCCTCCCACTTCCAAAGACATGCACCTGGGGATAGGTTGATTGGCGTCACTAAATTGGCCCTAGTGTGTGAATGTGAGTAAGAATGTTGTCTGTCTCTCTGTGTTGGCCCTGCGATGAGGTGGTGACTTGTCCAGGGTGCACCCCGCCTTCCGCCCGATTGTAGCTGATATAGGCACCAGCGCCCCCCGCGATCCCAAAGGGAATAAGCGGTAGAAATGGATGGACGGATGGATGGATCGAATTATTTTTGTTCTTTAATGTGTTTCCTGATTTTTCCAATATTCCAGTTTTCTCAGGGGAAACATTTTACCCTCCTTTTAAAGGCCTACTGAAATGAGATTTTCTTATTCAAACGGGGATAGCAGGTCCATTCTATGTGTCATACTTGATCATTTTGTGATATTGCCAAATTTTTGCTGATAAGATTTAGTAGAAAACAGCCACAATAAATGTCGCAACTGTCGGTGCTAAGAAAAAATTTCCTGCCTCTACCGGAAGTCGCAGACGGTGACGTCACATGTTGATAGCTCCTCACATATTTACATAGATTTTAACGGGAGCCTCCAACAAACAGTGCTATTCGGACCGAGAAAACGACAATGTCCCCATTAATTTGAGCGTGTTTGAGGATATTGATAGCGACGGACTAGAAAAAAAAGAAAAACGAGTTAAAAAAAAAAAACACTATTGCATTGGGAAGGATTCCGATGTTTTTAAACACATTTACTAGGATAATTCTGGGAAATCCCTATCTTTCTATTATGTTGCTAGTGTTTTAGTAAGTTTAATATTACCTGATAGTCGGAGAAGTTTGTCCACTGGTGTGTTGACGCGCAGTGTCTCTGAGGGAAGTCACGAAGCGACTTTTTAACCACAATTTTCTCACCGAAACCTGCTGGTTGACATTTGGTCTGGATTCATGTCTGCTTGACCGCGCTGTGATCCATAGTAAATTTTCACCTCAGGGAATTTTAAACAAGTAATCACTGTGTATTTGTGTGGCTAAAGGCTAAAGCTTCCCAACTCCATATTTCTACTCTGACTTCTCCAATATTAATTGAACAAATTGCAAAAGATTCAGCAACATAGATGTCCAAAATACTGTGTAATTATGCCCTTAAGCAGACGACTTTTCGCTGAGTGTATACGTAGTGCTCATACTTCCTGAAACCCTGTGACGTCTTGCGTACACGTCATCGTTACACGACGTTTCGATGACGAAACTCCCGGGAAATTTAAAATTGTAATTTAGTAAACTAAAAAGGCCGTATTGGCATGTGTTGCAATGTTAATATTTCATCATTGATATATAAACTATCAGACTGCGTGGTGGGTAGTAGTGGGGTTAAAGTAAAATTCAGCTTAACGAAAGGCACACTTATAAAATGTGACCTCTAAGCTACTACAATTCCAAAATGAAGGGTCTAAAGTTCAACAAATACTCTGGGTTAGAACCGCCGTGATGCATGATGTCATACCACAATACCTCAGTTCAGTCATAAAATGGGGTGGGATTAGAGAAGTTTAGAAATTAAAATCCCTTTTATTTCAGGGAAATGTTAATTTAAAAAAACTATTGTAGCCTGCTCAGTGGCCTTGTGGTTAGAGCAGAGGCGTACAAACTTTTTGACCGGGGGGCCACATTGGGCTTAAAAAATATGTCCGGGGGCCTATAGCCTGCATGCAAACGAACACACACACACACAAACATATATATATATATATATATATATATATATATATATATATATATATATATATATATATATATATATTTGTATATAAATACATACATATATATATATATTTATAAATATATATATTTATGTATATATATTTATGAATATATATATATATATGTATTTATGAGTACCCATTGCTATGATAATATAATGGATATATCATTAATAGTTATTATAATTCGATATGAAGAGTAAGTCAAAGTTACTTCCTTGACGATCTCCTTAAGGTTTTTTAATCAATCATTGATATCAAGCAGCTAAACTGCACCAAACATGGAAAGGGTTGGAGAGAGTGGTTTGCATTTTACACATCATCTCTTGTAATGGATTTAAATGGGAATAACTTAGATTTTGTGTGTGTGTGTGTGTGTGTGTGTGCGTGCGTGCGTGCGTGCGTGCGTGCGTGCGTGCGTGTGTGTGTGTGTGTTTGTGTGTGTGTGTGTGTGTGTGTGTGTGTGTGTGTTGATTGGACATTTTTTATAATTTTCAAAAAGTTCAATGAGCAGGTTGTGGGATTTGTTTTTTGCTGCTTCATGACTAGGGAAGGTTGTTTCGATTGGGTCACATTAATAATGATGTGCTCATTACAATACAATAAATGGTTGCGTACATTTTGTTGGCCAAAAAATGGGGGACAGCGTGGCAAAGTTGGGAGAGTGGCCATGCCAGCAATCTGAGGGTTGCTAGTTCAATCCCCACCTTCTACCATCCTAGTCACGTCCGTTGTGTCCTTGGGCAAGACACTTCACCCTTGCTCCTGATGGGTCCTGGTTAGCCCCTTGCATGGCAGCTCCCGCCATCACTGTGTGAATGGGTGAATGAGGAAATACTGTCAAAGCGCTTTGGGCTCCTTAAAAAAGGGTAGAAAAGCACTTTACAAGTACAACCATTTACCATTTATTTAACAGATGACGAGTAAAAAGCAGCCAATAGAGCACTGGCTATTTGTATACACCTCTACCGACCATATTGCTTATTTTCTCACGGGCCAAATTGAAAACACAGGGGGGCCGCATTTGGTCCGCAGGCCGTAGTTTGGTTTTGGTTAGAGTATCCGCCCTGACACTGGAAGGTCGTGAGTTCAAACCCCGGCCGAGTCATACAAAAGCCTATAAAAATGGTACCCATTACATCCCTGCCTGGCACTCAGCATCAAGGGGTTTGATTTCCGAGCAAGGCTACCGCTGCTGCTCACAGCTCCCCTCACCACCCAGGGGGTGGAACAAGGGGATGGGTCAAATGCAGAGGGTAATTTCACCACAATGTGGAACTTTAACTTTAACCTTCATCAGTGTTAACAGACTCGTATTATCTGTACTGAAACAAGCCACTAAAGTCAGGATCTAGCGTGGGTCTAACTTTACTATTCCCGAACCACCAAACCTCTCACTGATCAGGATTTTAATTTGTAAAGGTTGTACAATGGTTAATGAAGATCGTTTGATGGACTGATCTATTTAACATACACGTTGGGTTACACGCTACCATCCGAAATTAAGACAGGTGAGAAATAATTACTTATTTAGCATTAATATACTTTGTTTCATTGACTGTGTTTACACTGCAGGCCAAAGTGGCCCAAATCAGATTTTTCCAAATCAGATTTTTTTTTTCACAGCTGACTGTTTACACTGCCAGTAAAATAGGATCTTTATCAGACACCAGTGTCGACACGCACAATGTGGCACCAATGTGGCCCCTATGTGGCCTTGACGTTACATTATGCACAGTTCGGATTCAGTAAATGAACAAGGAAGGCTACTACTACTACAACATTGAATAAAAGTCGCCACATCTTAAAAATTAGTGTTTTTTTTAGGTGAAAATAAATTAAAGTCATATAATGTATGAATTGATGTACAGTAAATAAAGTGTATTGTATCTGGGAGGCATGTAATTTTGTATGGTTGTTAAGTGGAGGAGACACAGTGGATCTACTATTTTTCAACTCACTTACGTAAACAACTTACGCCAAGTACGTAACACGTCGCCATTTCTTCAGAATCAAAATATTAAGCCTATTGTTTGCGCACTATTGACTTGTGATGCACGGAAAAATTGTCTGTTAGACTTAAGCTGTAAGACTGCTGACCAAAACCCGATGTTGTGATGAAGTAATCACTTCCGCTGGCGGGCCGCGTCTTTCTTCACGCACACAGGTGACGAAGTACAGGACGCATTCAGGTCGCATTACCACTTAGACTGAAGTCATATTTGAAAAGATCAGATTCCGATTGGATTTTGACTACTTCCTGATGTGGCCTGAATCTGATGCGAAACCATCGTATTTGAAGCATTATGGAACTTTGGCAAAAAAATGTAATGTGTGTCATTTGATGGCAAAAAAAATCAGATTTGGTGGGCATTCAGCCCATTGAGTGTATAAAAGCACTCGTAAGTCAGGTTAGGTTTGATACTAAATGCATTGTGTTTTTGTGTGTGTGGGAGTCATACGACTTAATTTATCACATTCCCATTTAAGTGTCCAGATCTTTTTGCCGCCAAAATATTTCCTTTGTCTCATTTTACACTTTCATATTAAATAGTTTTAAAAATGTACCATTTGTTTACTGACAGCTCTTGTCATAACTAAGGATGGCAATTGGAAAGATGTTCCCGGTTCCGATTCCACTTCCGATTCTGCTTGACGGTTTGGTTCCTTTTCGGTTTTCTTAAAGATTCTTATTTGGGTAAAAAATAGAGATGTCCGATAATTTCGGCCGATAAATGCTTTAAAATATAATATCGGAAATTATCGGTATTGGCTTCAAAATGATCGGTATCGGTTTCAAAAAGTAAAATGTATGACTTTTTAAAATGCCGCTGTGTATACGGACGTAGGGAGAAGAACATAGCGCCAATAAACTTTAAAGGCACTGCCTTTGCGTGCCGCCCCAGTCATATAATATCTCCGGCTTTTCACACACACAAGTGAATGGAACGCATACTTGGTCAACAGCCATACAGGGTGGCCGTATAAACAACTTTAACACTGTTACAAATATGCGCCACACTGTGAACCCACACCAAACTAGAATGACAAACACATTTTGTGAGAACATCCGCACCGTAACACAACATAAACACAACAGAACAAATACCCAGAATCCCTTACAGCACTTAGTCTTCCTGCTAACCCTTACCCCCCACCTCAACCCCGCCCACCCCAACCTCCTCATGCTCTCACAGGGAGAGCATGTCCCAAATTCCAAGCTGCTGTTTTGAGGGATTTAAAAAAAAATAATGCACTTTGTGACTTCAATAATAAATATGGCAGTGCCATGTTGGCATTTTTTTCCATAACTTGAGTTGATTTATTTTGGAAAACGTTGTACTTTGTTTAATGCATCCAGCGGGGCATCACAACAAAATTGGGCATAATAATGTGTTGATTCCACAACTGCATGTATCGGTATCGGTTGATATCGATATCGGTGATTAAGAGTTGGACAGTATCGGAATACCGGATATCGACAAAAAAGCCATTATCGGAAATCTCTAGAAAAAAAAGATAACTATGTTGATATAATTTGTGTTTAGTTTAGCGCTAACATGACCTTACAAAGCCAACAATGAGGTCTTAAGAGGCACGTTGCATAAAAAAAAGTATCTGTGTGTGGAAATTACACAAGAATGTAATGTTTTGTAACTGTTATGATCCGCTGCTCGGATCATATCATGTTGTGGTTTTGATTTGTTTTTGTATAATAATCTGTTAGTGTTTGACTTCCTTAATTCCTGGTTTGTTCGGTTTCCATAGTTACTCATTAGATTCACCTGCCTCTTGCTTTTGATGCTCACCTGCCTCTTGATTACTGTCTTTATTTAAGCCTGCCTTTTCTGTTCATTCAGTCTTGCCTCCTAATTTGTGTTCGCACAACAGTGACGACCTTGATCCTCGATTCTGATTCCAAATCTGTACTTGCTAGCTTCCGCGCTAAGCCTTTGCTCCTCTAGCTCCCATGCTAGTAGTTTTGTTTTGCCTTTTGTGCCTTGTGCAAGTTTTTCTGTTATTTCTCTAGCTCCCATGCTAGCGCTTTTGGGTTTTTTTTCTAGCTCCCATGGTAGTTCTGCTTGTTTTTGACTAAGTCTGTTTTTATTTGTTAAATAAAATAATTATTTCTTACCTTCATGGTGTGTTCGAGCCCGACTGCATCCCTGAGAGAACGACCCGCATCACCACAATGCAAACGCAATCGTCACAGTAACATTTTTAAAATCTTTTAAGAATCTTTGTCATCTACCTAGAAAATATAACACGCAATATAACGTGTTTGTTTAGATTTATAAATGACATTGGCTCATGGCATGCAACATAAGATATTTCAAACCTTCGTTTGATATAAAATTGATGTTTATTGCTTAGAGCTTATGAAAACCTTAAATTGAAAATCTCATATAAAAATTGTGTCTGTTTCTTTTAAAAACTGTAGGCCATGATAATCAAGGTTGTATAAAATAGAGGCTTGACGTATTTCACTTTTTGCATGTAATGAGTTAATATTACATATTAGTTTCACATTTGAAGTTGAATTGCTGACATGAATGGTCTTTTACACCATATTCAAATGTTATGAGCTTCACCTGTAAAATATAATGACTGAGTGAAAACGTGGTTGGAGGAAAACATGCAACTTTTCTCTGACTACAATGAAATATTCACCTACCGAAGGTACATCTATGTGGCAAATTGTTGCAAGCTATTGACCACAAACTTAGTCACTGCTCCGTGACTTTCGTCGTTTCGAGCCTAGTGGTACTCTTCCAGGCCGCGGCAGACGTGAACTGGAACCTGCCTCAAAACCAGTCAAAAAAATTATCCTCATGCTCATCTGAATGAGAAGGCAATCATTTCCATTTAACACCGCTGCCTGAGATGAGATCAGCACAGTTCAAAAACGTTACATTCATTCCATGCTTTATGTTCAAATGTTTCAGCATATTGATTGTATGTCCTCCTCTTGATGAAATAGCAACTTTGGAATTATTACAAGTAGCGCTGTAGCAATCTTTGTTATGAAAATCTCGGCAAACTTCGGTGAGGTCACTAAATACGTAATGATGTCATCCCCACCCGGAAGAACCGTTAAGAGAACCACTAGATGAAATAGCAAGCGATTCCAAGGATTGATACTCTGGGTTCAGAATGGGTTTTTGATTCCCATCCCTAGTCATAACCTTTAAACGCACATTTTCATGCCAAATAGTGTTTTATAAATACCATCATTGATATAAAACAATATGTACGGTACCTTGAGGTCCTATTTTGTGCACACACAACAAGGTGGGGCGGTTCTGGAGTTGTAAAATTAGACCCGCGCAAGACTCTGGACTTCAATGGCCTGCTGCAGCATAGCTAAAATGAGTCTGAAACTTTGACAAATGCTAATAAATACAAAACATGTATTTAACACTTAGAACAGGGGTTCTTAACCTTTTTGACCTCGCAGCCCAACTTTTCCCCAACAGAGGGGCTCATGGCCCACTCAAATATTAACACTGAATTAGGCATTTTATTTAAGTTTGAATCATCCATCCATCCATCCATATTGGGATCACAACAAATCATCCTCGTCTCACCCGACACATTCACACTTTTACAAAGCAATTAACTACCTGCTGCCTGATTACGTGGTTGCCCTGCTGAGTTTTACGGAGCACAGACACTAAGCAATGGCACATTATTTGCAGATTTTAATTATTGATTTGCAAAAAAAATACTTTTTTGGACCAATTTGCTGAAGTTGCATAATTTCCCATGGCATACTAGTTGAAGAACATTGCTCTAGGAAGCGCTCAAGGTCCAACAATGGGCCCTGGCCCTATGTTAAGAAATACTGACTTAGAATATAATATGTTTTTACTTATTTTACGATAGCATCTGGCCCTCAAAGTGCCTGCTAAGAACAATTCTGACCCATGGGAAAATGCATTTGATGACCTCTGCTCTAGGAGCAATTGGTCAGATGGATGGCTCCTGTTAAATCATTGGATGGTGTGATTCATTTGCACGATTCAAACTTGACCATTGTTTAGGACTGCATGTGGAATTACGTTAATTTTGTGTGTGGGGGTACGAGAGAGATCCAGGACACCGGAGTTCACAAGCAACAGCCTCAACAAGTTTGTCATCTGAGCCCGCAATTTAGCCATAGGAAGGGTTAAAGGCCTGTCGTTGACCTTGTAAAAAAGGCCAAAAGACAACAAAACCCCTGGCTATATAGCCAGCTGTGCCGCACACATGGCCGTCCAAAATAAAAGGTACTTCTTTATCTTCCAGACAGGAAGAGCAAATTATCTCTGGGGTTGGTTTGTAAAATCTATGAGTACTTTATAACAGATGACTGTAGTCAAGTACAAATCATGGTCAATAAATAGTACTTTTATAGCTGTAGACTGACTGGCAGATGTTTAGCAGAACCGCTGAGATAAAAAAAACAACAGTAAATTCAAACAGCAAAAACAGATACCAGGCTGGATTGAATGTTCAATTACATAATATCAAATATCTAATATTGCCCAATTTAAATGCGTTATAAGCAGCTAGTGAAACAAGAGATGTCTGACAACATCGGGAAGCAGCAACACTTAAAGGGGATCTGCATTTTTTTTTTTCAAATGTTGCCTATCGTTCACAAAACATGACGACGGATGGAATTGCTTTTAATGCATTGTAAGTATTAAATAATCCTAAACAAAAGTCTGATTACAGCGAGGCCAATGGGAGCTCCAAAATTCCTCCCATTAAATCTGAAAAATGACAATTCAAAAAGTGCCAACAATGCTCCATTTACGTTTCGTGACTTGAATATTAACCAAGTATTAGTGATATTGTTATTATAAGCGCTTACGCAGATGGACTATGTACAGTATTAGTGATATTGTTATTATAAGCGCTTACGCAGACGGACTATGTACAGTACAGCGGCGACATGATTGTGACAGTGTTGCCATGATCGAGTGGTCTGTTGTTTCGTCGCATCCCTATAGGTCATAAATCATGCCTCTCACAAGTAGATGGCTGAGGAGATAATCGAAAAAGTTGAGACACAGCCTTTTAGGACCTGGAACTGGCGAGAATGACACGAAAAACGCTTGTCCCCTGCCCCACCTTGTTTCTTTGCAAGGATTAGTGAGACAGTTTGCATCTAAATGGGAATATGAGAACATCAGCAGACCTTGCACATGTGTTAGTATGTTGGTTGGCTCTCATAAAGTCTGCAGAGAGTAAAAACAATAAAAAATAAATAAAAAGAAAAAGCGAAAAATGTGTTTTTGAAAGTAATGCTCCGTACGTGCTTAAGATGACAATATGTAAATATTAAATGTTATTATAAATGTGCCCCTTACTACGGTCATGATCCATGATCCGAATCATGTTTTGTTTAGTTATGTTCTGTTAGGTTTGGACTCCCTTAGTTCCTGTTTTGTGCACTTTGGGTGTTTGTTTTGGTTTCCATGGGTATTTATTGGTTTCACCTGCTGTTGAGCACTAATCAGAGAGCTACTTATTCACGTTGCTCGCCACAGTCGGGGTGGCTTCATTGTGTTTGCGGTATGCAACTATCACGTTAGTTTATTCCTGTTCATGATTCCTGATCTAGATCCTGTGTTAAGCTGTTATCTTAGCTTCCCGTGCGATCGGCACATTTTTCCTTGGTTTGTTTCTGTCTTTTGGTACTATTACGCTGATGACCGGAGCTGTCTGTCTTGCATTCCGGGAGAACAAACCCCGACCCCGCCTCGCGTGACACGTGACTAAATGAAGCCACTCCGACTGTGGCGAGCAACGTGAATAAGTAGCTCTCTGATTAGTGCTCAACAGCAGGTGAACGTGCAGAGCACTAATCAGAGGCAGGTGAAACCAATAAGTACCCATGGAAACCAAAACAAGCACCCAAAGTGCACAAAACAGGAACTAAGGGAGTCCAATACTAACACAACATAACTAAACTAAACATGATCCGGATCACAGTTAATGACAACTACATTACATATATACTTACATCATGTATATAAAACCCTAATAGAGGTCTTTGGATGTTGTTTTAAGGACTCTATAGGCAGAATTGAATGGCTCCCAGAGGCTCCATTATAAGCTGACTTTTGATAGAATCCATTTAATATTTAGAATGCATTAAAAAAACAAACAAAAAAAGTATTTCATAATGATTGTGAACAATAGACAAAATTCCCCAAAAAATGTAGTTCCCCTTTAAGTAGAGAATTATCAATTATAAGTACCTAATATTATGTATTAACATACATATAATACATCCTGGAAAAAAAACAACATAGGTAATTTGGCAGTGACTGAATACTAGGTAAGGGGATAGAAAATGGGTTCTGGTTCAGCACCGGTTCCCAGTGTATCAATTCCCTGGAATCAACACCGGGCAACCAGTGCAATGGATGTCGAGTGGATCTAGTGAATAGTGTGAGAGTCCAGTCCATAGTGGGGCCAGCAGGGGATCATCTTGAGTGGAGACAAGTCGGCAGTGCAGGGAGACGTCCCCAACTGATGCAGAGATGAGTGGTCCACCCCGTGTCCCGACTTGAACAGCTAACGCTTCCTCTGTGGTCCACTAATCTATGCTCCCTCTCTCCACAAAGGAGAGGGAGGCAGAGCAGAAAAGAGACGGCAGATCAACTGGTCTGAAAGGGGGGTGTATTTAAAAAGCTAGCGTAAACAAATGAGTTTTAAGATGGGACTTAAATGCTGAGGTAGCATCTCTAACTGTTACCAGGAGGGCATCCCAGAGTACTGAGGCCCGAATACAAAACGTTCTACAGCCTGCAGACTTTTTTTGGGCTCTGGAAATCACTATTAAGCCAGAGTTCTTTGAACACAGATTTCTTGCTGGGACATATGGTACAATACGATCAGCAAGATAGGATGGAGATAGACGGTGTAGTATTTTATACATAAGTAGTAAAACCTTAAAGTCACCTCTGTGACGATGTGTCACTTCATTTCTGATAGTTTTTCGTGTTTTTGTATTTACTTCCTGTTCAGTGCTCTTATTTTGTTGTATTTCCTGTCTTTATTCACGGAGCACTGTTTTTCTCTTTTCGTTGATTGGCAGCGGTTCACACCTGCTGTCAATCACACTAGTGTCTATGTTTCACTCGAGCACTCCTCAGTGCTCGATGATAATATTATGTTGAGAATGTTTATCTGCACGACTGCTTTATGTTTGCTTTTGTTATTTTTGTATGTGTATTAAATTCCTCTTACCTTCACTCAACTCTCCTGGATTCTTGCATACTCGAGGACACACAACTGCAGCCATGCGACATCCCAAAAACCTCTTAAGTCCGCAGGAAGCCAGTGCAGGTGAGCCAGTGTAGGCCTAATATGATCAAACTTTCTTGTTCTTGTCAAAAGTCTAGCCGCCGCATTTTGTACCAAGTTTCGACCTTTACGTGGTTTGTTCACTACACGTCTTAAAATAATGCCTGCAGCACTGTTATCTGTCAGTTAACTACCGGTATACAATTGTATTTTATTCTTCAATGAATAGCTAATCTAGCACGATAAAATGTAAATGTAATGTTAGCACTGTAGCTTACGTGTGTTACAGTGTTGTATATGTATTATGACATATATTACTATGGACAAGAACACAGTTACAGTGTGTATGGAAAAAAAAGAGTGTACAGTGCACCATAGCGCTACCTGTCGGAAATACAGTAATTGTGCACAAACATAGTTCACAGACCTCTAGGATTGGATCAGGATAAGGCACTGGCTTTCTAAAACAGGTATTGTGGGTGCACATCCAATCAAGGATGATCATTCATCGGGTTTGGTTGCAGACAAAAATGGATGTTGGATGGTTTCAGCACTTTTCAGCAAGCCACCTTTTGCACAGCCCCTCACACTGACATCTGTTCTTGCCTGTTTGCATGTTTGCGGTCGAGTTTTGTGTGGTGCGTAACACAACATATGTAAAGCAGGTTGTAAATTACATTTCCACTTTATTATTGTCAGATGCTTCCGCTTTTATTTTCATTCCAGTATGCATGTTTAGGTCCAGTTATAATCCATGCTGAGGGATGCAAACAAATCCAAAAGTAAGCAGCTGGTTTCTTAGATCTGTTTTATTATTATCATTATTATATAACTATCTCTGCATTATATTGGACTAAATATGTTTCCAAATGTTTGGATGAAACCTTGGCAGGAAATTTGGCTAAATGATCATGAATACACAACAAGACTGTAACCCACAATATAAACTTGAGGACCCAATAAAATAATTTTGAGTGCTCCTTCGTTCTCTCTCTCTCTCTCTCTCTCTCTCTCTCTCTCTCTCTCTCTCTCTCTCTCTACTACACCATATTATTTGGAGCACAGTTAATTTACCCAGCACAAATAAAGATACAACATACAGTTCAAATGGTCAGCAGTTTAGTATTTGAAGATAAATAAGTATATATTGCTTGCTCTGTGTTTGTCAGTGGGCTACTTGTAAAAGTGAACAAGGCAGACACAGTAGTAAGACCTAGTGGAGGAAGGGTTTGATTACCGTTCGGTGAGAGAGGAATTCTGCACCCGGAGGCGAAAGAGAACGTAGCCCCTCCCCTTTCCTGTATGTTACTTTTGTCCTCTGTGGGTAGGCTCGAAACTTGGAGCTCAAAACTCTCGTACCGCAGTCTGTTGAGGCCTTAGGCTACACATTTTTTTCCCAGCCTCTGAGTAAGATTCCATCTTGACTGTGACTTATTAATAATGCCCTCCAGTAAATCAACACGCATTGCACATACAAGCCTCTGCTGGTGTCCTACCATGGTTTTCTAAATCTTTTGCACTCTTCGGGCTTATTCATAATCAAATGAAAATGTGCATTTCTAATTGTTACACATTATTTGGGAAAAAAGACACGCCAAGCCTGTATAAAAGTGCCTACTTACATGCTGTAGACATCACATGACCACCATTTTTAGTCAATGCAGAACCATTGCTCTAGTCAGCTATCCCAACGTTGAACTTGCAGACTAGAACATGTCCCATGTCGCTCAATTCGAATAAATCAGCAGTTCTACAGTATACACAGCTGAACGTTAATGGGAGTAGCGCAGTGCATCCAGAAAGTATTCACAGCGCTTATCTTTATCCACAATTTGTTGTTACCGCCCTATTCCAAAATGGGATGGTTAAAATGTATTGATTTAAATTTTGCAAATTTAATCAGATAAAAATAAATCACATGTACATAAGTATTTACAGCCTTTGCTCAATACTTTGTTGATACACCTTTGGCAGCAATTAGAGCCTAAAGTCTTTTTGAATACGATGCCACAAGCTTGGCACGCCTAGCTTTCCAAAAATTCGCCCATTCCTCTCAAGCTCCCATCAGGCTGGATGGGAAGAGTTGTTTTTCATCCAGGATGTCTGTGCATATTGCTGCATTCATCTTGGTCTAGTCAGGGGGGTGACCAAGAACTTGATGGTCACTCTGTCAGAGTTACAGCATTCCTCTGTGGAGAGAGAAGAACTTTCCAGAAGGACAACCATCTCTGCAACTATCCACCAATAAGGCTGATATATTATAGTGGCCAGACAGAAGCTATTTCTTCATAAACGTTTTCCAAAATGCACCTGAAAGATTCTCAGACCATGAGAAACACATTTATCTGGTCTGATAAGACAAAGATTGAACTCTCTGCAGACAAAGATTGAACTCTCTGCTGTGAACCAGGCCAATACCGGCCCTATAGTGAAGCATGGTGGTGGCAGCATCATGTTGTGGGGATGTTTTGTCCAGTGACAGGAACTGGGAGACTGGTCAGGATAGAGAGCAAGATGAATGCAGCAATGTGCAGAGACATCCTGGATGAAAACCAACGCTACCCATCCAGCCTAAAGGAGCTTGAGTGATGCTGCAAAGAGAAATGGGCAAAAGAGCCCAAAGAAAGGTGTGTCAAGATTGAGACATTGTATTCAAAAAGACTTGAGGCACTAATTGCTGCCAAAGGTGCGTCAACAAAGTATTGAGCAACGGCTGTGAGTACTCACGTGCGTGTGATTTTTTTTCTTTTTTATACAAACGTACATTAGCATTTATAAAGACAAACAAACAAACTTTTCACATTGTTGTTATGGGGTATTTATTTTCTGTATGATTTTGAGAACAAAGATTAATTATTTAGTTTTGGAATCAGGCTTTGACAACAAAATGTGGAAAAGGGAGCGCTGTGAATACTTTCCGGATGCACTGCATGTGTAACCCCTTACATGTGATCACATTTATCTTGCAAACAGAGCAATATTTTGTAAAAAATAATATAATTTACATTTTCTTTATTGTTAGTTCTGTGTAAAAAAAAAAAGGTCATCAGAGAACACAGCTACTGTATATATAAGTTTGCCTTATTGTTATTTATTTTAAACATTGCGCCCTACTCCAGTATTTTCCCTCACTACTTCGCACAGGCTGTTATTCACCATTTACTGTACGTAGAAATGTCATCCTTTGTACATCGATATACTGTCTCTCAGCGTCTCAGAGTAGTCCACAATATGGTAGTAGGCATGAATGCAAAGAAAGAGTCTGAAGTAACCTTGCATAAGGTCACAGGATATTTTCAGGGTGAAGGTAATCCTTTTGCCGCTCAGATGAGAAGGGGGGGAAACAAGAGGATAGCCTCCAGGGATCTGTGTCGAATTTGCTGGAGTTCTTAAAACCACTCAACCTGACGGAACTTGCTCCAAGAGTTATTATGCTCAGGAATGTCGGCAGTGTCAAACTCCAAAGTTCTTTCCTTGACTGTGAGTGTGCCTGTGAAGGCGAGTGTGCCAAACAGAGAATAATGGGTGTGAAGACCAGGGAAGGTTCCGCTCCTTAGAGAAAACAGTAGGATGTTAGGAGGAGTCCAACTGTCAGCCAGGCCCTGGGTTTCTGTGAGGACTCCTGTTTAGTCCACTCTGGGGGGAGCTGGAATGGAAAGACAATCAATTAAATCAGGACCTTATCTAAAGGGTTTACAATCTTTTTGGACATGAAAAGAAAGCAACGATGACATCACCTAAAATCACTTTAATGTCTCAATGCTTTGATGTCATCGCCCTCTGTGATTCATTTGTGTTGAGAAGTAAATCGTCATGTCAGCTCAGGTCTACATATCCCTGATGAACTAACATCAGCTTGCTAGAGACGTTATAACAGTAATATGTCCTTCAGTCTCTTTATGACCACCGAATGTGGGAACATTTGATCATCTCAATTGTTGACCTCAACTTTTCAGAGAAGCTCCAACAGTTGATTTTGAATGTGCTGTTTTTTTATGAACAACAAATTTCCTTCCTCATGGACATGACACGGCCTCTGACTGGATAGATGAACTTAACAAGCATGTGCCCAGAACTTTGCAGAATACAAAAAACAGACTTGACCACACGTCTTAAAATAAAGCCACCATCTACAAACTACCGGTAATTCCAAGGATATAACGGTAATATGCTGACAGTAATGCCGTGGTATGTGACGGTATCCAACGAGTACTTAGAGTTCTCCCGTCAGTGGAGTTTTTTTCTGGAACCATTTACTAGGTCTGATCTGCCAATCAATCAATGTTTATTTATATAGCCCTAAATCACAAGTGTTTCAAAGGGCTGCACAAGCCACGACATCTTCGGTTCAGATCCCACTACCTGACTCTCGCCACATCCTTGTCGTTTGCTGAGCTCCACACAAGGATCAATAGGATATGTATTACAGATGGTGGGGCCTTGTAAAAAAAACAAATTGTATGTGATTGGGTAAACCACTTGTCCGTTTTCCTGAATGACGTGCTACTTAAACCACTCACATCAAACTTAACTCGTGACGCTGATGAGAGCGACGCTTGGAAATCCAAAACAGAACAGCCGAAATATTGGCTAACGACAGAACGAAAAGTTAGAGAACATTTGATCTATGAAAATAACGTCCTAGGAGGATTTCGTTCTCGTTTCCTCCTCCCAGTTGCATGCCTGTTACCCCCAATAATCCAGCCTCACAGATCTGATCCTCTACCAGAGCAATCAGCGGAGAGACAATTATAATGACTGGGCTCTGCACTCGTTCCATTTCATTCACCACCAGTGGAGGAATTTGGTAAATCAAACTTTTGTCAAACCCCAGCCAAAACATCCTCGCCACCAATAAATGCCTTCAGAGCCGTTCTCTGTTCATCTTTCAAACAATTAATATATGATAGATTCGACAAAACAGTTGCAATGGCAGAGTCAATGTCAACACACGACTCCTCGCCGCATGGCGCCATTGTTGTTTGAATCAAACAGTCACTTCGGCGTTATGTCACATCTATGAAACCCCGCCCAGCGATCCTGATAAGTTCATTATTTTTTGCTATCTTGAAGAAGTCTGCAATGCCCTGGATCCCATATCCTTGTGTGGAGCTCAGCAAACTACAAGGATGTGGCGAGAGTCAGGTTAGGTCTGATGTGGGAAGTGAACCACATCTCCCATAATCCCTTGCATAGCGCGGGCAAGCAGCTCGGAAACTCCTGCCAAGTTTTTCTTTTAAAGTTGGGTACGTTTTTCGTTGTTTTTAATCTTTGGGTCATTTGTTGTCTATTTTATTTTAAGCTGCTGTAGACCAGTGGTTCTCAACCTTTTTTCAGTGATGTACCCCCTGTTAACCTTTTTTTTAATTTAAGTACCCCCTAGTCAGAGCAAAGCATTTTTGGTTGAAAAAAATAGATAAAGAAGTAAAATACAGCACTATGTCATCAGTTTCTGATTTATTAAATTGTATAACAGTGCAAAATATTGCTCATTTGTAGTGTTTTTTCTTGAACTATTTCGAAAAAAAGATATTAAAAAATTACTAAAAACTTGTTGAAAAATAAACAACTGATTCAATTATAATTAAAGGTTTCTACACATAGAAGTAATTATCAACTTAAAGTGCCCTCTTTAGGGATTGTAATAGAGATCCATCTGGATTCATAAACTTAATTCTCTACATTTCTTCACAAAAAAATTGCTCTTTAACATCCATATTTATGGAACATGTCCACAGAAAATCTAGCTGTCACACTGAATATTGCAATGTTGTATTTTTTTTCAGTTTATGAACTTACATTCATATTTTGTTGAAGTATTATTCAATAAATATATTTATAATGGATTTTTTACTTGTTGCTATTTTTAGAATATTTTTTGAAAAATCCAACGTATCCCTTTGCATACCTTCAAGTACTCCCAGGGGTATGCGTACCCCCATTTGAGAACCACTGCTGTAGACAGTCACCCAACAAAATGTTTCAGTGTTTTTTTACAGTGACTATCTGTTTAAACTAGAAGTATCGTTGCATACAATCGGGGAGAAAACATGTTGTTGCAGTCTCTCGTCGGTCCGAGACAAGCAGTTATTTCCTTTTTGGTGTAACTCCTACTGTGGAGGCACGGATGTGCAGAAAAAGTACAAAGGTTTGCAGACACCGCACAGCCGAGACGTCTACAGCGAGCGGGGGAATACGAGTAATATGAGAAACCACATGATAAACCATGACACGGAAAATATCCTTGGTGCGAAACCAAGAAGCCATTGAGGCCAAACATTAATTTGTGAGGTATTTACATTATTAAAAGTCAAATTGTCGGTAAAGACCCTGAAAATCAGCATTCTTCTAACTAATACAAAAATGTCCACCGCAGAGAACACTGCCTTTCGGAAAGTTAAAAGTTGAAAGGCTCTAAAATGAACACTGTGGCTTTACACGTGTTACACTGGATGTTTACATCATCACTTTAAAGACACCTAGTTGACAGTTTTTTTGTTGGAAATGTAGGTCTAAGTCAGACCTACACAGAGGTTTTTGTTTCATGTTTTTTTTGTTACTTGTTACTGGATGTTCTGCCCCCATTTTGCACTTAAGTAATAAATATGATTAAAACATTTGAGCATTAACTTAGTGTTCTCTTACAGTATTGATTGATTGATTGAAACTTGTATCAGTAGGTTGCACAGTACAGTACATATTCCGTACGATTGACCACTAAATGGTAACACCCGAATAGGTTTTTCAACTTGTTTAAGTCTGGGTCCACGTTAATCAATTCATGGTAAAAGTGTAAGAGTGTTTATCATTACCATTTTTCACACCATGGAATTTTTACCAAGTCTTTATTTTTTTTGGATACCACAATAATATCTTACCGTGGCCCTAATACCAAGACACTATTTTTCTGTGACATTTTGACATTGTTACATCCTGTGGCAATTGTTGGTTTGATCCCAGGATGCAGAAAAACTTAGCAAAAGTGTAAGCAGGAGGTATTTGGTTAAGCTACTAGTAGGTTTTTAGATACCATTCAGAGGAAAAGTACCATGGGTCGAGCAGGAACCCAGAAAGCAACAGAACATTTGGATATGCAGAAGACAAACCAGCCCTTAAAGAGGGAGCAAGGTGGAACCAAATAGAACTAATTAACAAGGTGGAAGACATGTTTTGGTTGGGGCAAGGAACAGAAAGTAAATGTGCTGCAAAACAAAGGCCAAATAGGAAATGATACCACAAGAAAATAAAGAACAAAGTCCGAACTGGGATCATAACATCTTGGGGTAATTCATTCTTATTTTGTTATTTCAGCTCCGCAGACCTCAGCACTCACATTGCAGTTTCCTCATCCAATGGTTCATAATAGCATAATTATTTATTTTTCGATAAAAAAAAACCAAACTTATTACTAGAGTCAGTTCTTTTAAAAAAATAACTTTTTCTGCAAAAGGATCTAAGGCAAGATTAAGACGCAGGATGTATGTACTGGTGTAAAATTGTGATCATAATCTGTGATGGTTTACATAACAGAGCGCTCATTGAATGCTCAATATGGTTTATTTCTTTGGCATTTACAGTTGCAGGGAACATATTTCAGTATTTACTCGCAAATGTTAATGTGTTGTTTTGGCACTAGGACAGTGGTTCTTAACCTGGGTTCGATGGAAATCTAAGGCTTCGGTGAGTCAGCCTCAGAGGTTTGGCATAGCCTCCGCCACGGAAGTATTGACAAATCCGAATTATCGTGTAAATAAAAAGTTCTCCCTGTCGGCGTATTATGGATACCCCCAAACAATGTTCCCTCTAATTTTCCATCTGATTTGCAGGTTTTTTGATTGATTGATTGAAACTTTTACTAGCAGATTGCAAAGGAAGAGAATACACTATATGAAACAGTACAGTTTACACAGTACAGTACATATTCTGTACAATTGACCACTAAATGGTAACACCGGAATAGGTTTTTCAGCTTGTTTAATCAATTCATGGTAATGTGTGTAAGGTGTGTAATCTGTTGTGAAATCATGCGCTGTGTTGGTTTTGTTCTGTGAACAAGGTGATGTTCATGCACGGTTCATTTTGTGCACCAATAAAAAAACATATTTTTTTCTTGAATTTGAAAAACATATATATATATATATATATATATATATATATATATATATATATATATATATATATATATATATATATACATATATATATATATATATATATATAGATATATATATACATATATATCTATATATATATATATATATATATATAGATATATATATACATATATATCTATATATATATATATATATATATATATACATATCTTTTTCACTAAAGAAGGGTCGGGTAAATGCGCATATGAAACTGGTGGGGTTCGGTACCTCCAACAAGGTTAAGAACCACTGCACTATGATGACCTTTTTTGTCTCAAAACAATAGTGAAGAAGACCGACTGGCAAGGTTTTAGTACACATGTGCAGTTATTGAAGCTTCAATACACTGTTATGAAAGAACTCCTGTAAGAATCAAATCAAATCCAAAGCACTAAACAGGCTCCGGCCTGTCTCGTCAGTCTGAAACTTCAATTTGTATCAACAAAACACATGATTTGTAGGGCGAATAATGACTATCAAGTATTTATAAACTCCATCATGATGATTAATACTAAAGACTGAAACCCAAGGCATATTTTCAGACAGACTTAATGGGGCATGTTTGCAACTTGAACTTTGGAAATGTCTGTATTTTTCACAATTACAAGGAAAGTGGAATAAAAAAAACAATGATGTCCAAAATAAAATGATTGGTGCATACGGCAGTGACTCACCCTATCTCGCCAATTGGTAAGCTGAAGCAACATACAATTAGCAATTCTGTTGTTGTTATAATATAATATATGTATATATATATATATATATATATATATATATATATATATATATATATACTATATATATATACATATATTATAAAATACATTATTTACAAGACGTAATTGACCCTGTTACACTTGTCCTTACTGTGGACGCTGAACCGCGGATGTTGTTGTGGCTTGTGCATCCCTTTGAGACACTTGTGATTTAGGGCTATATAAAGAAACATTGATTGATTGATTGATATATATACTATATTATATACATATTATATATATATATATATATATATATCTATATAAATGATATTATATACATATGCATATATATATATATATATATATTATATATATATAAATCATGTCATGTGGTACTGTGTGTAGAATTTTGAGGAAAAAATACATTCATTTAATTTTGGAATAAGGCTGTCACATCTGCGAATACTTTCCAGATGCACTGTAACACTAACTTTCCTAATCGGCATTATTAACATACAAAAAAAGCTAAAGCGTGTGCAAGTGTTACGTTCGTACGTAGTTACGTCATAACATTCTAGAATTTGTAAGAGGGCGAGATATAGCATAATGGGCCGTACAGGACATTACTAAGAATTACCTCTAACATACACTACTAAATTACTCTAATGGCAAACAAAATGAAAGTCATTCACTTACACACACACTATTAAAGGGGAACTGCACTTTCTTTGGAAATTACAATCATTATGAGAGGCATTCTAATTAGTAAATAATGGAGCCAATACAAAGCATGTAAAGCCCTTTAAAAAAACAACCAAAAAGCGCCAACAATACTACAGCTACATTTTGTGACTTCAATTTTAACCAAGTATTAGTGATATTGTTATTATGAGCGCTAACGCAGACAAACTATTTTTTTAGCTGCGCCATGATCACCGAGAGCTAACGACCTTGTCACTGCTATGTTGACATCATCGGCTGGTGATGCTGCTTTCTCTCCTCGGAGCCTGTGGAAGTTTATTCAAGATCACAAGTAATGCCTTTCACCTGTACAGTCGAAGGTTGAAGACGTAGTGAGACACACTGGTCAACTTTGGCATCCAATTTAGACCTGGCATTGGTGAGAAAAACGTTTGGTTTGCACTTCACTTTTTTTGACTGTGAGTCATTCTTCAAACTTTTTCCACAGAGGGCCGCGCACGGAAAAAATTAAGCATGTGGGAGCCATTTTGATATTTTTTTATTTTCAAACCATAACAAAATATATGGATTTTTTTATCCTTAGGGCTCCTGGGGAGCATAAAGGGTCTCATTCACTAAAATGTTTAAAAATAAGTCAATTTTTTTTTTTTTTTTTTTTTTTTTTTTTAATGCTTACAGTAAATCTCTTTATCAACTTTAGGTTGATATAAAGTAAAAACAAATAACGTTTTAAGCCTTTTCTGTCAAAAACAACTTTGTTTTTTATAGTAAAAACTGAAATATGCAGTATTTAGATAGATAGTACTTTATTGATTCCTTCAGGAGAGTTCCTTTATTTAGCAATTAAAGCCCTCAAAGATCAATAATGCAGGACACCATCCATCCATCCATTTTCTACCGCTTATTCCCTTTTGGGGTGGCAGGGGCGCTGGCGCCTATCTCAGCTACAATCGGGCGGAAGGCGGTGTACACCCTGGACAAGTCGCCACCTCATCGCAGGGCCAACACAGATAGACAGACAACATTCACACTCACATTCACACACTAGGGCCAATTTTAGTGTTGCCAATCAACCTATCCCCAGGTGCATGTCTTTGGAAGTGGGAGGAAGCCGGAGTACCCGGAGGGAACCCACGCATTCACGGGGAGAACATGCAAACTCCACACAGAAAGATCCCGAGCCTGGATTTGAACCCAAGACTGCAGGAACTTCGTATTGTGAGGCAGACGCACTAACCCCTCTGCCACTGTGAAGCCCTAATGCAGGACACCATTAATTTAATTATTTAATATTTTAGAGTAATCAAAGTGAAAATTTAAATGAACCTCTTTCAACCCATATTCAGTTGAAAGCACTACAAAGACAAAATATTTGATGTTCAAAATCATAAACTTAATTTTTTTTGCAAATAATAATTTCATGGCTGCAACACTTGCCAAAGAAGTTGGGAAAGGACATGGTCACCACTGTGTAACATCACCTTTTCTTTTAACAACACTCAATAAACGTTTGGGAACCGAGGAAACTAATTGTTGAAGCTTTGAAAGGGGAATTTTTTTCCATTCTTGTTTTATGTAGAGCTTCAGTCGTTCAACAGTCCGGGGTCTCCGCTGTCGTTTTTTACGTTTCATAATGCAGCACACAATTTCGATGGGAGACAGGTCTGGTCTGCAGGCGGGCAAGGAAAGTACCCCAAATCTCTTTTTACTAAGCCACGCTAATGTAACACTTGTCTTGCTGAAATAAGCAGGGGCGTCCATGATAACGTTGCCTTGGATGACAACATATGTTGTTCCAAAACCTGTATGGACCTTTCAGCATTAATGGTGCCTTCACAGATGTGTAAGTTATCCATGCCTTGGGCATTAATACACCCCCCATACCATCACAGATGCTGGCCTTTGAACTTTGTGCTTATAACAATCCGAATGGTTATTTTCCTCTTTGTTCTGGAGTACACCACGTCCTCTGTTTCCAAATATGATTTGAAATTTGGACTCGTCGGACCACAGAACACCTTTCCACTTTGCATCAGTCCATCTTAGGTGAGCTTCTGGCCCAGCCAAGCCGGCGGCGTTTCAGGATATTGTTGATAAATGGGTTTGGCTTTGCATAGTAGTTTTAACTTGCACTTACAGATGTAGCGACCAACTAACTGACAGTGGTTTTATGAAGTGTTCCTGAGCCCATGTGGTGATATCGTTTACACACTGATGTCGGTTTTTGATGCAGTACCGCCTGAGGGATCAAAAGTCCGTAATATCATCGCATACATGCAGTGATTTCTCCAGATTCTCTGAACTTTTTGATGATTTTACGGACCGTAGATGGTAAAGTCCCTAAATTCCTTGCAATAGCTCGTAGAGAAATGTTGTTCTAAAATTGTTCAACAATTTGCTTACAAAGTGGTGACCCTCACCCCATCCTTGTTTGTTAATGACTTAGCATCTCATGGAAGCTGCTTTTATACCCGCTTTTATACCCAATCATGGCACCCAACCGGCCCAATTAGCCTGCAACCCAACTGGCCCAATTAGCCTGCACACCTGTGGGATGTTCTTTATAAGTGTTTGATAAGCATTTCTCAACTTTATCACTATTTATTGATTTATTGCCACCTTTCCCAACTTCTTTGTCACGTGTTGCTGGCATCAAATTCTAAAGTTAATGATTATTTGCACAAACATTTTTTTTTATCAGTTTTAACTTCAAATATGTTGTCTTTGTAGCATATTCAACTGAATATGGGTTGAAAATAATTTGCAAATCAATATATTCCGTTTATATTTACATCAAACACAATTTCCCAACTAATATGGAAACCGGGTTTATACCATTTCTGGCTACTCTACCCCCCCTCTGCTCTGTAGTATGTGCCTAAGAACGTTTTAGTAATGTGTATGAGAGAATATTTTTTCAGTTCTTTATGTGAGAGTGTTTCAGTAGTGTGTAATGTAAGAGGTAATTCTCAATAACGTCACTGAAGGCCCCTCATAATGTATTGTGTAGAATACATTGGAAAGTTAGCACCCTCTAGGTATCAGTGTAAATGTTGCAAACAACTTCTTTAACCCTAAGCTACATACAGTATAATGCACATTCCTGCAAGGTTAAACTGATATGCCAAAATATGTCTCACTTCCCTTTTGGGTCTTTTCCCAATGCTGAGGTCTCCACATCATATTTCTATAAGTACCCTTCTGGACCACAGCTGGTATTTGTGTTGCAATAAATCCTGCGTGTTGATGCTCGTGCGCACTAAAACAACATTCCCTTATGAGTGCATCAAAGTGGAGCTCTGCTGTCAGACCTTACATAGATATTTGGTTAAGACATACTGTTCTTGAATACTTTGGGTATTCAGTGGATAAGTGTGAGGCTTTTATTTCGCCTTGTGTTTTTTGGAAATGATTTCAGTTTGGATTGCGAAGTTGTGGGTTCACAGATCATGCTGGTTGTTAAATAAGGTTGCTATGAAAGGTCTGTGAGTCACTTCCCGTGGTTGCATTCAACTAATCACGGCAGATGATTTAACACTGACAGGAGAAAGGAAAAGAAAACGGGTGTCTGACCTCTGCTGACAAAATTGATGACACTCTGGGTCCGCATCAAAGGAGGCGCAAACGCAGCGCTGAGTGTGTGTCTGCTCGCGCTCACTCTGATGTCCAACGACGGCACGTCGGAGCCGCTGAGCTCCTTGGTAGCTGGACATTCCGTAGGGCACCGTGCGTCTGGAGGTGTGCACAAACAAAAGTACAGTTAGGTCACGGTGCCAGGACAAACATTCTACAAACCCCGTTTCCATATGAGTTGGGAAATTGTGTTAGATGTAAATATAAACTGAATACAATTATTTGCAAATCCTTGTCAACCCATATTCAATTGAATGCACTACAAAAACAAGATAATTGATGTTCAAACTCATAAACGTAATTTTTTTCTTTGCAAATAATAATTAACTTCGAATTTCATGGCTGCAACACGTTCCAAAGTAGTTGGGAAAGGACATGTTCACCACTGTGTTACATCGCCTTTTCTTTTAACAACACTCAATAAATGTTTGGGAACTAAGGAAACTAATTGTTGAAGCTTTGAAAGTGGAATTTTTTCCAATTCTGGGGCGGTATAGCTCGGTTGGTAGAGTGGCCGTGCCAGCAACTTGAGGGTTGCAGGTTCGATTCCCGCTTCCGCCATCCTAGTCACTGCCGTTGTGTCCTTGGGCAAGACACTTTACCCACGTGCTCCAGTGCCACCCACACTGGTTTAAATGTAACTTAGATATTGGGTTTCACTATGTAAAGCGCTTTGAGTCATTAGAGAAAAGCGCTATATAAATATAATTCACTTCACTTCACTTATGTAGAGATTCAGTCGTTCAAACAGTCCGGAGTCACCGCTGTCGTATTTTATGCTTCCTAATGAGCCACACATTTTCGATGGGAGACAGCTCTGGACTGAAGGCGGGCCAGGAACGTACCTGCACTTTTTTTTGCGAAGCCACGCAGTTGTAGCACTTGTCTTGCTGAAATAAGCAGGGGCGTCCATGATAATGTTGCTTGGATGACAACATGTGTTGCTCCAAAACCTGTATGGACCTTTCAGCATTAATGGTGCCTTCACAGATGTGTAAGTTACCCATTACTTGGGCACTAATGCACCCCCATACCATCACAGATGCTGGCTTTTGAACTTTGCGCTTATAACAATCCGAATGGTTATTTTCCTCTTTATTCTGGAGTACACCACGTCCTATGTTTCCAAATATAATTTGAAATGTGGACTCGTCAGACCACGGAACACCTTTCCATTTTGCATCAGTCCATCTTAGGTGAGCTCGGGCCCAGCCAAGCCGGCGGCGTTTCAGGATATTGTTGATAAATTGGTTGGCTTTGCATAGTAGAGTTTAAACTTGCACTTACAGATGTAGCGACCAACTGTAGTTACTGACAGTGGTTTTATGAAGTGTTCTTGAGCCCATGTGGTGATATCGTTTACACACTGATGTCGGTTTTTTATGCAGTACCGCCTGAGGGATCAAAAGTCCGTAATATCATCGCTTAGGTGCAGAGATTTCTCCAGATTCTCTGAACTTTTGATGATTTTACGGACCACAGATGGTAAAATCCCTAAATTCCTTGCAATAGCTCGTTGAGAAATGTTGTTCTAAAATTGTTCGACAATTTGCTTACAAAGTGGTGACCCTCACCCCATCCTTGTTTGTGGATGACTTAGCATCTCATGGAAGCTGCTTTTATACCCAATCATGGCACCCAACTGTTCCCAATTAGCCTGCACACCTGTGGGATGTTCTATATAAGTGTTTGATGAGCATTCCTCGACTTTATCAGTATTTATTGCCACCGTTCCCAACTTCTTTGTCACGTGTTGTTGGCATCAAATTCTAAAGTTAATGATTATTTGCAAAAAAAAAAAAAGTTTATCAGTTTGAACATCAAGTATGTTGTCTTTGTAGCATATTCAGTTGAATATGGATTGAAAATGATTTGCAAATCATTGTATTCCGTTTATATTTACATCTAACACAATTTCCCAACTCATATGGAAACGGGGTTTGTAACATGAGATGGATGAAGCACATGTGATAGAGACTGCATTACCTGTGCATCTGGCATGTGTCCATAAACGAGCGATTTGCGAACATGTGCTTTAAGTTAAGCGCCTGTTGGAATTCAGACTTGGGAAATCAATAGCAGGTGCCAAACTTATGTGAATATTAAGCTGAATTACAGTTTGTAAATTCAGACTCAATGTTAATTGCTATTTGATTGCTGCAACTTGAACTGGTAAGGGTAGGTTCCTTTTTTAAATGTGTTAGGCTATTTAATGTGTGCTCGCATACTGTCTTCATCATTTGGGAACATACTTGCCAACCTTGAGACCTTCGATTTTGGGGGGTGAGGGGCGTGGTCGGGGGTAGGGTGGGGGCGTGGTCATGTGGTGGGGGCGTGGCTAGGGCGTGGTTAAGAGGGGGGGTTATATTTACAGCTGTTGTGTGCGCAGTTGTGCACTGCACTCTCTAAAAGCAGTAGATGTTATTGTCACATATGCATGATTGATTGAAACTTTTATTAGTAGATTGCACAGTACAGTACATATTCCGTACAATTGACCACTAAATGTTACCACCGCAATAAGTTTTTTAACTTGTTTAAGCCGGGGTCCACATTAATCAATTCATGGTACAAATATATACTATCAGCATAATACAGTCATCACACAAATTAATCCTCATAGTATATAAATTGAATTATTTACAATCCGGGGGGTGGGATGGGGAGTTTTGGTTGATATAAACAATTGCATCAAAAGAGAAATGGACATTGAAACAGTGTAGGTCTGACTTACTAGGATATGTACAGCGAGCAGAGAACACGGCGAGTTCAGATGGCATACGAACAAGTATATACATTAGAAATACATTCGATTATTTACATTAGGTTATTTATAATCCGGGGAGATGGGATGTGGATGTAGAAGGATTAGTAAAGGGTTGAAGTTGCCTGAGGGTGTTGTGGTGCATGTACAGTAGATGGCAGTATTGCCCTGTTTAAGAGTGTCACATGCTGTTTACGGCAGACATACTACCTTACGGTAGAGTGGTAGACGTAAACGTGACTTCTGTTGTTGTGTGTTGTTACTGCGCTGGGAGAACATTAATGAAACTGCCTAACAATAAACCCACATAAGAAACCAAGAACTCGCACTCGATCATTCTACAGTTATAACGTCATTGGGCAGACACGCTCTCAGACACGTCACTCAGGTCCTCATGGAGCTGGAGGGGGCGTGGCCTCCAGCTCGGCCTGAATTTCGGGAGATTTTTGGGAGAAAATTTGTCCCAAGAGGTTTTCAGGAAAGGCGCTGAATTTCGGGAGTCTGCCGGAAGATCCGGGAGGGTTGGCAAGTATGTTTGGGACTCATGGGTAGGAAAGAGAAGAAGCACGGTGGGATGGAAAGCCTGTTTTACTATTTCATAGCATCCATCACATTATGTACTGTTGTCTGAAACCATTTTTTCCCTTTTGATATACAGTGCAAAACTATAAATCAGCAGATTATTTTGTTTTGTGAACAATATCGAGATGTATAAATCCACAAGTAAAAAATTAAGAACTCAATTTTATATACCTATATATATATATATATATATATATATATATATATATATATATGTATATATATATATATATATATATATATATATATATATATATATATATATAGTATATATATACATATATACAGTATATATACTGTATATACAACCCCCCTTTCCATATGAGTTGGGAAATTGTGTTAGATGCAAATATAAACGGAATACAATGATTTGCAAATCATTTTCAACCCATATTCAGTTGAATATGCTACAAAGACAACATATTTGAT